>NW_026928439.1:0-33819 GCF_032062105.1 Saccostrea cuccullata
CTACTCATTATGAAATTTAAAAAAAATTTTAGGAAAGTTATAGTGTTAGGCTTTTTACCATGGAACATGGAGGTTTTATTTCAATAGTGATTAAAATGTGGTGCTGTTTTGAAACCTATTTTAACTTCTTTTGAAATAATCATTACGTAGTCGTTATTTTAATGGTTAATTCAATAAAATAATGAATTAAAAATGTTGGAGAACATAATGAACAATGTTTTATATTTTATAATAGCTAAACTATTTCAAAAAGTCTTTCAATGTTGTTTTATTATTGGAATAAAAAATTAACTATCAAAATAATTATTTAAATCACTTTTGAAATGATTATTTAGATCCTTATTGAAAACTTTATTTCAAAAGTGAACATTTTTCAATTTTTTGCAGTTTTTTTGATATTGAAATGCACTCTAAACCACTTATCAATAGTTGTCGTATTTTAATAGTGCTTGCAACAGAACAGACTTTTGTGCCTAAATAGAGATGTTTTTTTTTGGTATAACAGTAGTAAATAAATAAATATACTACTACTACTTACAAAGAGACAGCTATAGGTAATTGGCAGATTAGATTATTGAAAATAAGAGTGACTTTCCCGGGCATGCGGCCGTAGAGAAAATCTGGAGTATTGTAAATCTAAATATTTAATTAATAAAACTTAAAACAAAAATCAAAATAGATATGGGTATAAATATATCAAGCGTTTCGAATAATATTTAATAATTATTAAAGATTTTGAACTAGTTGTGGCAGTATTTTTGGGCACTTTTTTAACCTTGTTTATACAATGGATGAAATAAATAAGAAAAGTGCACATTTTATTATTTTGTAAATAAATATAAATTTTTTTTTAGACTTGTATAAAAAAAATTCTCTGGTCCTACTTCCTTTTTTTCAATCAGAGAGATACTGATCTGAAACCAAAATTTTTGCATGTTAATATAATATGAAATAATGATTGGAGAGAGAAAAAAGAGAGAGAGAGAGAGAGAAAGAAAGAGAGTTTGAGAGTTTATTCAGCTCACAATTTTATACAAATACTACTTAGCAGTGTATAAGAAAAATTGTGTTTTTTATTAATTTTTACTGAAAAAAATATCTTGTGGGAAAATTTTTTAAAAAAAAAGGAAGAATGAGCATACTTAATCTGAAGTGCCTGTTGCTCAAAATTCAGGAGAAAAAGAAATATTGTAGTATAAAAGGAAGAGATTAGGAGGATTACGTGAAAAGAAAAATCCAAATCTATAATGTTTATCACCGTCCTCAAGTATTTATTTTTCAAAGTCATGTTCTAAATGTTTCAAAAACGATACATTCTTTTGGGCATTATTCATATGTCTCGGAAACCGAATTAATACCTTTTTCATTAAACAGCTTAGATGTACACATGTAACCAGATTATTAGGATAGTTTAAGTAGGATATTTAGATAACACACTTAAAGTATACTCCATACATGAAAGTCGCTGTTCCAAATCTTACACGATTGTCGATAGTTATATCTAATATTAAGTGCAATTTTGCTCACTTTCAATTTTGAATAGTAGATATAAATAAGTTTCCCATTGCATAAAAGATAATTACGATCAATAAATAAAAAATCATGTGAAGCCCATGATATCAACTTTATATATATATATATACGACGGGCGTTCAATAAATAATGACATTAGGGCTCAAAAAGAAGCAAAGATCGCTTTTCTATGATTTTGTCGTAATGATTAAACTAAAATATTCTCTTTTAATTAAAAACATGTCCGTAACATTTTTATTTAATATCTAATTGTTTTTATAACACAGTTTTGGGATGACCCTTCAAACAAAATGGCAGCTCCTATGATTTGCTGTGCTTTTTTTTTTTTTCTCTCTAAAATGTGTTTCCCTAAGTTTGGGAAATGAAACAAGTCAAAGTTTGAAAGATCTGGCGAATATTGTTGATGTGACAAAACATTAACTTTCTTTTTACCCCAAAACTCCTTTACTCTTCATGGCCTGTTTCTTTAAAACAGTATGAACTATCCTCAATATGATATCTATCCAATTTGCTATGTAACTTAAAGTCAATAAAAAATAATCTGTGATAATTTGTTGAATTATCGCTAATATACATTGGCTGTTGTATGTCCTTGTTGTCAAGGAGGGTACCCATTTTTGATGACCATTGTATAATTTTTGTTAATTGAAATCCACCTATTCATGTGTGTATGAAACAGACATAAGTTGCTGTAAATTTCACATATTTTTTAAAAAATTTTTGGGGAATTAACAAATTTTAAAGCAGCTCTAATGGCGATCAATTTTACTCTAATTTTCTTATTCTTGACCATTCATTTTTAACGCAGTGTCTGAGTAGCCCTTGTTTTCCAGCTTCCCCACAATGAAATTATGCGATAAAAGTGGTCACATAAACTGTTATCAATTCATTAAAGATCCAATAATCAGAAAAAGTGAAGCTTAATGTCATATGCTTTCTATGTTGTATGTCATGGAGCTGATGCCATTACTTATTGAACGCCCCTCGTAGTTCATTGATAACTTATTATATTTTCCCGTGCATTGAATTTTCGTCTAAATTTTTAATCATTACTACTTATGGATGTGACTGGTCGATATTACTATTTTATGGATGTGACTGGTCGACATAACTACTTTATGGATGTGACTGGTCAATATTACTACTTTATGGATGTGACTGGTCAATTATTACTTTATGGATGTGACTGGTCGACATAACTACTTTATGGATGTGACTGGTCAAATTTGCTACTTTATGGATGTGACTGGTCGACATAACTACTTTATGGATGTGACTGGTCGACATTACTACTTTATGGATGTGACTGTGCGACATTACTACTTTATGGATGTGACTGGTCAATATTACTACTTTAGGGATGTGACTGATCGATATTGCTACTTTTTGGATGTGACTGGTCAATTTTTACTTCATGGATGTGACGGGTCACATTATTACTTTATGGATGTGACTGGTCACATAACTACTTTATGGATGTGACTTTTCGACATTACTATTTTATGGATGTGACTGGTCGACATAATTACTTTATGGATGTGACTGGTCGACATTATTTTTTTATGGATGTGACTGGTCGACATTACTACTTTATGGATGTGACTGGTCGAAATTTTTATGGATGTGACTGTTCGACATTACTACTTTATGGATGTGACTGGTCGACATCACTTCTTTATGGATGTACTGTGCGACATTATTATTTTTATGGATGTGACTGGTCGACAAAAGATACGTACTTTCCCATGGCATCTAATCCCATCTGTTATATGCTTGCCTTGCTCAAAAGTATTGTATACATTTAACTATTAACTCTTTTTATCTAAAGATATAGTTCTACTGATGAACGGTGCAAAAATTGAAGCAAATTACGCCACTAACATTTCTCTTGCCCAACTAGGTATAATAAACTTTAATGGTATCACTGGTTAATAACTAGTTATTTTTTCAGTCCTAAAAAAAATTTAATTCAATAAATTTTCAAAATCTGCTTAATTAGCTGTATTGTATACAGTTAATTGTATTACATGTACAGTCATTTAGGGTATTCCGAATCACCCCGCATTTCGCGATACTGGAAATTTACCTTACCGCTGTATTTACACGACACATCCCGGGGACAATTAATAGTCATTAACAACATGGTTTAATCTTAAAACATACAAAAAATAAAGAGGTAAACTTAATGGTTAATTAAAAAAAAAATATTTAATTAATTCGTTAGCTTGCTATCCTTTTTAAAAAAATTCCCGTGTATAAATTTTACAGAATTTTCCCATCGAAGCCGTGGCGTTGTTGGTGGATGATACCTAACTATTAGGTATTATAAACGGCAATTTAATTAGCTTTCAGGAGCAAAAATTTTTTTAAAAATACTTTTCAAAAATGTATTTATCACTTTTTTGTAGCCCCCTATATTTTGGGGGGTTTTTCGAATCACGTATGTGCATGATAATGAAAAAATTGCACACGCTTTATACTTGTTATATGTCAACTATTTTGATAAAATCTGTTTTCTTTACATGCGAGGGGGATAGAAATGACTAAGCTGTGAAGATTGGATGAGTGCGAAATCATGATGGTATTCACTCGACCAGTGTTAATCCTTTTATCATACAAACATGTACATATATAGACTTGCAAGCGTATACATGTACACATACATATACGTACACTGTGCACAAATGCAGTAATTTATGACATATCTAATATTTTGTGATACATATATCTAAACGACAGCTAGTTTTATTCCCTTTCATACATTTTTTTATTATCATCATCATTACAAGTACTGATGATCTTTTTTTTTGGGAGCGCATTCGCTCAATTATGATTTTTTCAATGTTAATTGTTTTGCATCGAAAAAAATCACAGGGGCAAAAAGTCACATAATTTATTTACAGTACAACAATTTACTGTAAAGTAATTTTAAAAAACCCATTTTCTTGATAATAATTACTTTACTTTTCTGCAGCACCCGCTTTTGAGAAGCTGATTTATAGTGCGGCTATAGAAGGGGGTGTTTTAACTTTCAAATTAACGAGACAAGCAAGAAAAAAATAATTCATTTTATTTTATGAGCTTTTTATAAACAATATTAACTAGTTCATCAATTATTATGATGTTATCTGACCGTTTCGATCCATTTAACTGGTGATTCGAAATACCCGGAAGTGATTCGCAATACACTAAAACTCTGATGTAAATATGACTCCTGTCCTATCGAAGCGTATAAAGTAGACTCGTACAAAGTAGGTATGATTTTCATTTTTTTTTTTTTGATAAAAAAGCATTTTAATAAAACATCTACAGTCAAAATGTAAAAGGTGATTCGGTATACCCTAAATGACTGTATGTATGTTGTCTTTGTAAAAAGCTAATAGTGTTGTTCTTAGTTTCTTTGCTGAATTAAAAAGTTCATCTCGAGAATGTTTAATTTCACTCATATCGAGATTGAATCTACCTTTGTAGGTGTGGAGCTGCAAATTTGTCTTGTGTTATTGAGCCATAGAGCACTGGCGACCTTTTTCATGTCAGCACTTACTTCATCTTATAACTTAAGCTAGACCTTCATTAATCGATGGGCTTTGATCTTTTATCTAAATTATTCGGATATATTATATTTGAAAAATGATTAAAACATGTTTTATATATGCAGATTGAATAAATATGTACAATTTATGACACATCTCAAGTTTTCAGTGACTTGACGTCATTATCAATTAAAATGACATACATTTGTAGTTTAGAGAAGTGAATGCACAGAGTACACTGCAATATCCTCTGGGAAACCTTATCGTACCTGTGTTTCCCTGCGTTTTGTACGATATATATGAATTATCGGGAAAATACGCACAAGTACGTGTGCTACAATCGGATTTGCAGAAAGTTAAAGTGCCTTTGCCTTTTTTTTGTTTAAAACAAACAGGATAAAAATAAGATTATGAATAGGTATGATAGATTCCCGCATTGTGCTACCATAAAAATTAAATGTAATGATATGAATGCACGTGCGCGTGCGCAATGCCTGAAATGACCAATTTATTTGAAAATCGGTAACATAGATTTTTCATGCATGCGTGTGCAATCAATGCCATAAATGATATAAAGTTTATATAATAGTAATTTTTATCAAATTTATATATATGTAGAAATATATATATAGAATTAGAAAATTCGTCGATGCTGAGAATTGAAGAAGCTACTAGGAATAAGGCACAGAAAGGGAGCTACGAGCATTTGCCAAATCTCTCTAACAATATCCCGATGAACACTAGTTTGTTTTGATCCTGATGATATTTTTGAACGGAAATCTGAATATTATACTGTTGGATTTCTTCTTATATTTCTTTGTCCGTCTCTGAAAGAAAATATTTAAAAAAAATCCAATTTATTTTGCTGAAGTTGGTCACTTTTTCATGGAACGTTTTAACAGATTCCATTTACAATTTCAAAAAACGTTAATAGGCAAACCATAAGTAGGTTAAAACTCAATGACCCATTCCCTCATCGTTCCATTTCCTGATTTTTCAATAAAACAACTTTATTCTGATAGAGTAAAATGATTAATTTGGCTATGTTTTTCAAAGATTGACTGAGAGGAACCCCCCCCCCCCCCCTAAAAATGAAATAACAGAAATAAATTTTGTTTACTTCAAATGCCAACGGTACGATAAAACATCCTAATAAAATTTCTATTAAATTTTCATCATAATTTTCATATGTGTCACTTGTTTCCTTTTTCTTACTAAAATATCTGTGTCACAATGAATCAATCTTGATCATTTTGATACAAATCAGGGAACAATCTATGAAAATAAAAAAAAAGAATTCTTACACTCCGAAGTTAAACCATTTTTTTTTATTTTTTGTTTTCAGCAGCGATAAGGGATTTGAATATTTCTGATATAAACTGTAAAATTACGTATATTCCTTTTTCTCTTGGCAAAGGACTGAACGTGATTTTTTCTGTTATAAGCAAACAAAAACAAATAACATGTAGAAGAAAATATGTCATTTATTGTTATTAATAATTTATTATTAATATAAAGAAAATCAAAATTAACAAAATGGGGTCAGAAAAAGGGGACCCAAATATAAATTATTACACATTTTAGGCAAAATATTCCACAATCTGACTTCAGTACCACAATGATATTGTTACAATGTTTACAATGAAATGCCATGAGGTTTTACACAAGTCAATGAAATGAATGTGAAAATGGACCTGCACAATTCACAAAATACATGCAAATAACAGTGGTGAGGTCCGCGTGGTAAACAAGGTCAATATAAATAGTGTATGTTGTCCTTACTCCTACATAAGTAAACAGTGACCTCATACATATTGCTTTGAACCCATAACAATAATACTATACATGTACCATCAATAATTAATGTATATGATTCTGCATATACGCAAGTTATGTATATGGTCCGACTCTGTGATCATGCACAGTTAACGTGATAAATGTAATATATGGTCGCACAAATTTAATTCAATAATTGATAATTCTATTCATACATAATAATATGTTTGAATATGCCGGTGTAAAGACGAATAATAACCCCATCGAATAATGACCGGGGGGGGGGGGTCATTTTTCAACGACAAAAAATGACCCCCACCCGTAGCAAAAACTGATTTTTTGTAGAAAAAGAGTCCTAGGGGGTCATTATTTTATATGTTAGTCCTATAAAATAATGACACAAATTGAAAAATGACCCCCTTTAAAGTGATAAAAAATATACACTTTTTGATATCTTTTTTACAGCGAAACTAATTTTTACATTTTCTGTAACCAGAAAAATACAAAATGTCGTATGAAATAATTAAGAGATTCACGTAGTCTTTCAATGCTAAAATTGTGTTTGAAAAGAGATTTTTTAATTGTCAAGTAAATAAAATTTCTTTTTAATATTCCTTCTTATAATGTTTGTTTAAAGAATGATATTCCACTTGATTGAAATTAAACCATGCAAAAATCAGGTTTAAATACTCTTTAATAGGAAAAAGTAAATTTTCCGTCATTTCAACTTTTAGTTTGCTTAAGTTTGGCAAATCCTGTTTGACAATGAAAGAGGAGGAAATTTTTATACCCCCCCCCAAAAAAAAATTAACATTACGTTAAATCAAAACCAAAAAAAAAAAATAATAATAATAAATGAAGAGCAAAAACATAAATAAAACTCTATACATTTCAATAATTCTGAAAGAGGCTCTAGATGAAATATTGAAATGAAGTTAAGCCTTCACACAAGTACTATCATATCATAATTTACTTCGCCATGATTAAAGCATACTTTAAATGTTGGTGGAGGCATACTTGAAAGTATTGTGGCAAAGTAACAGTTAAAAATTAGTAGAATAGTAGATTATTTTAAGCTTATTTTTAATTCCTTCTTATAGAAAAATAAAGGTAGGGTTTTTTTGTTGCTTTTGATCAATATTGACTTCCTCCTAAATAAGGAAAAGGGGATGGGGTAAGTATAAGACCTAAAAATATGCTCTGTAAAGCTATGGGCTAGTGCAAAATACACAATCATTCTAATGCAAAAACTATACATGTAGACATAAACTTTTGATTTAGCACACAGTATTCATTACATTTCTTTTAACATAGAACCTACTTCGTTTGACATCATAACTGGTAAATGTGTTTAACCTGTGCTAACCCATTAAGACGTCATAATTAATTTAATGCCACTTTTTCCCGTACTTGACAGCTTCAATAGAAATGGTAGAAAATACTGCATTTTGAAATTCACAGAGTTGGATGAGTGCCAACATAATCTTAATTCAATTCATATATTTTTTGGTTTATAATGCGTAATGGCAATATATTTCTGGAATAAGAGAAAATATGTAGGCACCTTTTATTTACTAGATTGTAGACCTGAAGTTGACAAACCAGAGACTATCTAGTGTAATGAAATTACAATGTACATACAACTTTCGTAATAATTTGAATGATATGTAACCATTTTGAATGAATGCATAAATCGTAAGAAATCTTTAGTTACCAGCTATATAGTGTAATATCTTGATGAAATGTATCTAAGTTAAAGATGTACGTGTTATAGATCGTTTGATCGTGTGTACATTTTTGTGATATCTATAATGAAATGATGTGCATTCCTTTTAACAATTATTTGTTACCTATTCATATTCTTGGTGTTTGATTACAATTTTTCTATTTAATATGATCTTTATAAAGTAAAAGTACAATTTCTGATAAATATTTAATCTGAAAGTAACCCCAAACAGACATTTAATTATTAAATCCCGTGTTAGTGCAAAAAAGTCAAGAATATGAGTATCGGTAAATAGCCTATCTTTCATTAGTTAGAGGGGAAAGGTATATATTTTAATCACTTTTGTAATCATTTAGCTATGTTCTTCATCATATTGAAGAATGAAAACATTGTGACAAAGACTTCTAAAAAACATTTACAAATGTAGGGTGCATAATTGACAAAAAGTAATAGAGTTCATTTGACTATTTTTTTTTAATGGTGGACTTGTCTTTTATGTTAATTGAATAAAAAGAAATTATTCTTGATAAAATATTGTTTAATATTATTCAGTTAATAAAATATACTACGATGTTTGAAGAAGTATTTGCGATTTTTCATATTCCCTTTATGACAAGTACCCCTAAAAATATTTAATGTGAAGTCGCAGTATGTAAATACCATACCAAGTTTCACCGTTACTTAAAACTTTGACCTTTTGACCTTGACCTTGGAGATTTCCGTACTTATGATTTTTTTTACCTTGGCCATAACTTTTGAACGGTAAGGGTTAGGTTATTCAAACTTCACATATGTCATCCTTGTTACATTAAACATTTTCTTAGAAATCGTCAACTTTGACCTTTGAGTTTGACCTACCTTTTAAAAACTTATCCTTAGCCATTACTTTTGAACAAGTGTTGCTAGGACTTTCCTATTTTGCAGTTGTATTTCTTGTGAGAAGACCCTACTTTGGGTAACAATATATTTAAATTGCATTAAAGAAAAGTTTAATCTTCGCAATGTTGCCATACAGGGGCATAGCTGTTTCACAAACACATCTTTTTATATATGAGGATTTGCGGATAAGAGATGGATACCTCCAAGCGTAACAGACGGATGGACGGACATCCCAATCACTATATACCCTCCCGCTTTTCAAGCGGAGGATATGATAAGATATAATAATGCTGATTTTTTTCTGTCAGTTCGATGATTTCCACCATCAAAAAACAATGTTAACCTAACCCTTAAGGCTTGATAAATCTTTTACTCCTTTAGATTCTGAATCATTGCATTGACCTTAAAATATAGCTATAATTGTATAACGTTATGAGATCAACATATCATCAGTTTATTCCCAATAAGCTCAGGTGAGCATTTTGGCCAATATGCTTCTTTATCTATTTGTTTTTTTTGCCCCATAAAAATTTTAGCTTTAATCTACAGGGGGTCATTTTTCTACGAGGGTCATTTTTCTTCACGTGGGTTCTGCAAATTTTTAGGGTGGTGACACTTTTATCTACCGGGAAAAAGGGTCATTTTTTCTACGTCGAATAATGACCATGACCGGGGGTCATTTTTCGCTGTCGAAAAATGACCCGCGGTCATTATTCGATGGGGGTCATTATTCGTCTTTACACCGGCAATACTTTACAAACATAACATAAGGCAACTCATCACTCGGCATAAAATCAGTGGATAAGAAGTCTTGGGAAAGCGCATTTATTTTTCAAAGTTTTTACAATGGAAAGCAGGTTTTTTTTTTATAGATTATAAAACTCATTATGACTTCTGTAAAATTGTTGTAAAATTATCAGAGGAAAATCGAGCCTTCGATCTATATGAGCTAGCTGTTTAATTTAAATGGATTGCGCATGACCTAAAGAAGTTCTATTCTTTTGGCGTGTTTGGCTAAGGGTGCAGGACATCTAAGTAAATACGACATGTACATCAGAATCAATGGAGAAGATATCACAACTTGTAAAATCGTGAACACTGATTTTTATATTCACTCATCAAGATAAGGTTTGGGTTAACGACTCTGAGTCTGTTATCGAAGTCCTATGAAGAAGGCTTAGGATTCCCCTAAAAGGCATTCCTAAATTGATCCATTTGTCGAAGCATTGTTTAACAAACGATGTTGTTAATTGTCATTTCCATAAAGTAGCTTAAATTTGCGATTGAACTATGACACTCTTTAGCAGTCTTGGCCATAATTCTTTTTGTATTTTTTCATGGCAACAGCAGCCATGTTAAATTGAAAATGTTCTCTGGAAAAAAAAATTAAAAATTAAAATTCGGAAAAAAAAACCACGCCATTTGTGAGGACACCTGCAGACACAATTATATGGCGTAAAATTACAGTATGTCCTTCGACTTTGTTCGGCTGAAATTATAAAGCTGGTGTTGGTAAACTTTGCATATATGGAAGCGCTTTTTCCCGTCAATCTGCATTTATAAAATTTCAATTGACCTTAACGTAAGGATTATTTAGCTGATGTTGAGTTAGTTGGATTCTCCATCTGGATTCCACAATGATTCCTTTGTTTTATTCATCTGAAAAACTGTGAAACCACAATTTTAAAGTAATTATAATGAAGCCATTTTAATATTTACACACATCTTAGGGTATTGAGCTGAAGCACCTTGTGATAGAATAAGTAAAAGCTAAAATATATTACGATTAAAGACTTTGCTAACATTTAATATTCACTAAAAGTATTAAAAGTTAAGAATTTCTGCAATTTTTAATAATGAAAATAGAAAACAATTAAAATACTTTATAAACACTTTTTAAACCATACAGTAGATAGCTATAAAAATGCATACATAGCAGGAAAAGAAAATCAAAAGTCAACTGATTTAAATGCATGTACATACATTTATCGAATATTTTCAATTTCGTCCTTTAGGGTTCCCTCGTCAACCTGAGAATTGCCTATTTAAAGCAAAGAAAATAAGACAATGCTGATATCACAATTGATTAAGACAATGAAGAATGGAAAAGTGTTGAACATTAATTTTGATTGTTTCGATTTACAGGTGAACTTTAATAAGAAATAAAATCTTTCAAAGAAATGCATGATACATTTTAGATTTTAAAAATTCTAAAATAATGATAATTCTTTCACAGATGTAATGTAAAATCATTGTTTCTTGTGTATCTCTTTCTTTCAAATATTGGATTATCTTTTATGCACCCGGATTGATAGATCCGGGGCGAATACTGTTTTTGTCCTGTCTGTTTGTTCGTTTGAGTGTTTGCAAACTTTAACCTTAGCCTTAACCTGAGTGAACATAGATATTTAAAAATGTATCTTAATATCCTAAACAATTCAAGAGTTCCGAATTATTGGAAATTAAATATTTCATATTTAGAGAATAAGGAGTACAAAGAAAATATTGCAAACTTAGTTAATGAAGTAGATAATGTACAAAATCTGATCGACAAATGGAAACTTTCTAAATGAAAAGTTAAAGAATTTTCACTAATTTTCGCAAAAAATGAACGAAAGAATGAGAGAAAAAATAAACCTATTTGAAAAAAGAGATAGAAAATATAGAAAGTAGCCAGTATAACAATACTAATAATACGTAGGGCTGGGTATTCGACTACTCCTACAAGTAAGAGCCTCGGTTAACGTCCCTACGCTCCTTATATACCTCGGACTCTTACATCCGAAGGCAATTTTCTAACGAGCTCGTTCCGCCTGAGATTTTGGGCGGAACGTATTGTGTGTGAAATAAACTGTTAACAAGTAATTTTCAGGTACCTACGTGTTTGCATGGGGTACGAAAGTCACAAGAAATAATAAAATCCATTTTATCGGTGCATTATTGTTAATTAATGAAAATTGTCATTATTCCAATTTGTCACCAGAATGTACTTTCGATTTGACTTTCACATTAATTTTGCGGATTGCTTATCAGACAAATGTTCGTTGCATTACACTAGTTTCGTTTCGTCAGATTTTCTGAATTCCATGTTTGAATTTTAAACAGACGACTTGTTTTTTGTTTAAAAAATAATGGATTTATTGCTAATTCGAGAGGTTAACAGTGTTATATGCGTAAGTTTTATCGTAAATATTGAGAATTTTATTATTTCGTACCATTCGTTAATATACAAAGCCTTATTTCTAATAAAATAATTTATTTCCACTTGGGGTTTCAGCGGCAAGAATTTTTACAATGGATGCTAGAGGTTACGCGGCGCGAAGTCAAAAGTGTCTCGCCGTGAACCTCTAGCATGCTGGAGTAGGTATTGGACCTGAGATTTCGTATTGCGATATATTGCGATATTTTAAACTGTATTGCGATATGTATTGCAATATTTTCAATGTAATTAAGGTAGGATTCTTCTTATATTTCTAATATTTAAAAATTAATGAAATTTTCACAGAATCAAGAAGACAAAATCAGTAAGTGATAGTATCAGTGAAATTAAATTTGACCGTTTTATATTAGCGGCAAGGTCAGGTCAAGGTCATTATCTTTTTCTTTGACATTAAGAATAAAAAATACTGTTGCCAATCATGTAATACCTACTTCTATTTAAAAAAAGTTTGAAGATTGTTCTTTTTGCATGAAAACATATCACTATATCGGGTCTATAGCATGATATTACCAAATTTACATAAATGATTTAACTTAACTGGATATTGGCTAATCCGAATTTTCTCTGTTTTTCTTAATTTTTTAGGATATATTAGTTATTTTCATATGCTTCCTATATTTAACTTTTTTTTATTTTCACATATGATAAAGTAGTCTTATAAATGTACAAAATGATACAAAAACAAAAAGTTTTGATCGTTTACTAAGAGAGAAAAATTACTTTTTATGGATATTTGGCTCAAATCTGCACTTTGATAGGAAGCGTTTAAAAGCTAACAAAGTTCTAGTTTGTTTGGAAAATCATATTTATTGGATATATTTTGAAAGTTTAGTCACTCATTATTAATTTTACTAACATTTAAAATTTCTCCAAGTCTTCGATTGTGTAAAAATTATAACTAAATTATTGATCTATTATAATTTTGAGAGGCGGGTAAGAAGATATTTTCATATCCCAACATTCCGAAAAAATATAGTCCCTGCTAGTTTTCAAACGCAGTTTACAATTTCTATTTAAAGTTGTACAATTGTGATGGGGAAAAGAAAAATATGGTCTTTTAAATTCCTTACACCTCAATATAAAAACATAAAGCAAATCTGCTTTGAATGTTTCATCTAGTCAAAAACCAGAGAAGAACCTACCTTAAAATGGCATTTTCTTACTATATTTACATTAATTAAGATTCAGAATGTACATAACTATGATGATTAAGTAACCAACATGGAAAAATTCTTGTTGATTTCATTTAGTTATGCTCTAAATGTTCCAACAAAACAATTTCTGTCTTACTGTTTGGCTTAGTAACTTAACTTCCATAAGTCTATTTTTAAATCTAATGAAAAACCTTAATCTAAGTATATTGCCAATATAGCGATATTACAAAATCATATTGGAATACAATATTTTTTATCATTTTTGAAAATATTAAATATCGATATTATTGCCCGCCCTAAATAATAGTAAACTTAAGGCACTTTATACAAATTTAAATGAACTATATGACAAAAAAAAAAAAAAGGGGCGCAAATAAGATCAAAAACAAAATGGATAGAGAGCGGCGAAAAAAATACAAAATATTTCTCAAATCTGGAAAAAGAAAATAAAAGTCTGATATAATTAAAGAACATAAAACACCTACTGGCGATTTAATAAATACAACAAATTCATTAATCGGAGAAATGAATAATTATTATACGAATCTGTTTAAAACTACAAATATTCCAACCGCTAAGATTTCAAGTTATCTAAGCAATATTGAAGTACTAATGCTGAACGAGAAACAAATTAATGTTATAAATTCCTTTTAAAAATGCAAAAATGCCGTTTTTGGAACAATATTGGGCCATTTTTTTATGACGCACTTAAAGAAATTTTTAAAAAAAAGAAATGTCTGAATCTCAATAGCTGTCTGTGATATCTTTAATACACACGAAAGGCGAAAAACAATTGTTAAAAAATTATAGACGAATTAGCTTAACAAACTCGGATTATAAAATCATAGCTTGTGTTTTAGCTAAAAGATTACAAAATATATTACATATACAATCAATAAAAATCAAAAGGCTTATGTTAAAGGCAGATACATTGGTGAAAATGCTCCTAATCTTAGATTTTTTTAATATTGTTATTCAGAAAAGAAAGACGGCTTATTATTATTTCTCGACTTTGAAAAAGCTTTGATTCGAGAATGGAACTTTCTTCTTAAAATTTTAAAAAAAATCATTTGGCGATCAATTTATTACATGGGTAAAGATATTATATAAAAACCCTAAATTCAAAATGAAAAATAACGGATGGTTATCTATTTGGTAAATCGTGTATAATCAAAACATTAGCAATTTCAAAACTAGTTTATATTGCATCTATATTGTGTATACCAAATAAAGAATATATCTGTAAGGTGCAAAGACTTTTATTTAATTTCTTATGGGACAAATCGGAAAGAATCAAACGAAATACACTGATAGGCGATTTACCTGACGGAGGGTTATCGATTACAGATATAGAAAGTAAGTTTAAGGCTTGAAATCAGCGTGGATACCGCGACTTCTATCTTTGGGCATTTTATGAAATCTTTGAATTTTCTTTAAAAAACGAACATAAATCAATTTACGTCTTACAATTTTCGAAACTAGCTTAAATGCACTTGTCAGAATAGGCAAACTTCCGCTTTTCTACAAACAAATTCTAAGCTCATTTAACGAATGTAAAAAAAATGTGAAACTGAAAATACATCACCTAATGATTTTTGAAACAACCCATTTGGAATAATAAAATATAAAAAAAAAGGGGAAACATTTTTTTTTAATAACTGGGTCAACAGTAATATTCTCTATTTAAAAGATTTAATAGATGATAACGGGAACATTAAAACACTACAAATGCTTTCCACGTTATTAATAGAAAGTCGAACTGGCTTTGTGATTTAAAACTTTACTATAGCAAATAAACCATTGTTTAAAAATGTGATTTATCTAATGCCTAATATTTAAACATAAAGAATGAAATGAGATTTATTTAACAGGGGTATCAAATGTAAATGGAAGAAATGCCATTTTTTAAAATAAAAATATAATAAAACCGTGTAATCAAATTAAATTTTCTCAAGAGTTTTCAATTCCTGCAAAACTAAGCATGTGACAAAATATATAAGGGAAAAATTAAAAATATAAATGATAATAAAGTTGCTGAATTTAATTATAAAATGCTCCATAATATTCTCTGCAACAATACCTATTTAAGTAAATGGATAAAGGACAAGGGGGGAAAAATGTACTTTTTGCAAAATAACTGAAACCACAAAACATCTACTTTTTGAATGTAAAATCGTTAGCAGATTTGGAAAAAGCTAGGAACGTTTTTTCTATTATATAAAAGGGAAACACATTGTTCTGGGCTTTGATTTAAAAAAAAAATAAGATTGAATATTTGAATTTATTAATATCTTTTATTGCATATAAAATATATAAATACAAAATGTATTGTAGAATTCAATCTCTGAAAGAAACCGAAGTAGATTTGTTAAAAAATGTCAAAATGCACTTATTCAATATTCTTCTGTAAAACGTCTCTAAATTCGATAAACAACATATTTTTACAAAATTTGCAGACACATTATGAATATGATGTAATTTTTTTTTTTATTATTATCAATTAATCAGCTACTACGAGAGAACAATCTCAAGTAGTTGTATGGGGAGTGTTTGGATGGACTCTTTTGTGGTTTTAGGACCCCTTTTGGACCAAAATTGCTATTTCAATTCTGTTTCAGTATATTTTTTTGTATTTTATCCTTGCAACACTTTGTCTTAAAAGAAAACGGTATTCTATTATATGTATATGCACTACAAAAATTGTTATAATTGGAAGAAACCCAGCTAATTTACTTATTATTTTTATAATAACTTAATAAATATGTAAACAATTGATATGTTCAACAACATATATAAAATAGTTTTTATTATTATTTTGTACTGTTTTTGTATTGTTGTGATTTAAAGATCCTGAATAAAGTCTTATAAAAAAAAAAAAAAATTAACCTTGCCATAACTTTTGAACCATGAAAAATAGAGACTTCATATTTTTGCATACTTCACAAATTAAGTCCTTTCAACGAAAAAAGAAGAATGGCCTTTTGTCCTTGACTGTAACCTTTATGCTAAAAATTGCTTTTTATCTGCAAACTTTAACCTTACCATAACTTCTGAACCATGAAAGATAGAGGCTTCATATTTGGTTTGCATACTTCACTAATTAAACTCTTTCAAATAACACCAAGGTTAATACCCTTGTGACCTTCACTGTGACCTGTATGCTAAAAATAGTTTTTTCCCATACCTTTGTCATAACTCTTGAACCATAAGAGATAAATACTTGATATTTGGTATCCATACTTTACTAATCAAGTTCCTTTAAAAGAAATCAAGGTCAGTGACCTTTTGACTTGACTGTGACAAATACCCTGAAAAGAGTTTTTTTTTAATTTTGTTGCCTTCGAGCGCATAGTGTTTCTCAAACAAATTATTTTTTTAATGATTTTGAGAATTTTCTTACATTAACAAAACTGCAGAAATTTTCTAGCCACTCCCAAATCCATAGCAAAATTATCCCAAAATTTGTTGAAATTTGAACAATTCTTATGAGGTGTCGAAATTTTCATCGAGGACCATGTGATTGCATAGGTTGAATTACAAAGAATGGTTTCCTTATATACATTTGATGGAACAATGATATGTCTTTGGTTGTAATCCAGAATCAAAATGTGCCATATTATGTGATCGCCCAAATCTTGATATCGCGATTTCTTAACTTTGTGTAACTCTTTCGCGAGGAGGTAGGAATGTCTGTTGGGTGGGGGCAATGTGCTATTCAATACAATGCAAGATCGATCATTGTAGCATTTATAAGGACAGATAAGTAAAACATCCTGGTGGAATACCTCACTAAACAATCGCTGAACCAGCCTTATATATTTTTGAGAGGAGCCAATCCTAAATTGTCACATTTTTAACGATATTTTTAATTAAGCGGACTCTTCTCTTAAAATTTTTATTGAAAATTATCACATTTTTAAGCAGATAAAATATTCTAAATTTCCTTATTTGAATTTAATTTGGAGTTCAATATCTGGCAACACATGGATTTTTTTGTTAAATTGTTCGAATCATTCGATTGTCACTACTGTAAACAATGTCATTTGCCCCCCGAAATTTAACTTTTCTCACTCCCCCGCAAAAGAGCGGTAGAAAGTTAAATAACTGCTAGGTACTCATTGGTAGTCGCGATATAACGTATTCAGAAAGACTTCTGAATTACGTTACGCCCCGTAAAATAAACCGAGAAATAAAATTACAGATTATTCTTATTGTTTAAAAAACCCCCTTTTACTCCGTATTTGACTGAGGATTTAAACTTATACTTTTTTTCTCATGGAGATTTCGGTTCGTTCTAGCTGTCAATTCAGATTTTAATATATGAGGTCAATGATATTAAAATCAGAATTAGAGGAAGGAAAAGTCTTTGAATGTGCATTTTCCTGTAATTCATGTTTGTTAATGTTTCAGGCATTGTGGAATGGGGTGTGGTCATCCTAAATACAATGACATTTCGATTGATAATTATAATATAATATAATTTCATTTCAATTATGTTTTATTATCTGAATAACTGGGCATTAAATCGAGAATAGGGATAGGTCAAAAGCTGATATTTGAAAATGATAATTCTAAAGTTCAGTTCAAATCAACAGGATTTACTGAGGAAATATTCATTTTGGAGAATTTAGCAACAAATTGAGTAAAATCGGAGTGAATTTCTGCTACCAGATAACCTGTATCAGCTGGACGTCACAATCGAAATGAAGGAAAAAATTACAGACTTATCTAATAAACATCAGAATGTGCTTTAAAAACACGATGACGATATTGGATACATAACAATTGTAGAACATGTCAACAGGACAAAGGATGGTACATTGTAAACATGTTACATGTACCCAACCGCACAAAAAATCCCCCAGGACAATTAAAATTTAGTTACGCAACACATTCGAAATTTAATTGAAAAAGACATGGTTTGTGAAAGTACTCGTCCGTTTGCGTCTGCCATAGTATTGGTCAGAAAAAAACATTCAAGTCTTCGGCTATGCGTTGACTATCGGAAATTAAATTAACCAGGTGGTCGAAATTACACCACTCTATCTACAGGAGGTTTATAAACACCTCTGTAGAAATATCATTTTCTTTGTTATATTGTAAAACTTTGCAATACAGATAAGGTTACAAATGGAAATATCGGCGATTTCTTAAAGATAAAAATGCATACTTTATAGCGATGGGCGATTCTTTTTATGACTTTACTGATGTAAAAAAAAAAGTTATATGGTTCAAATCTACATGTTGATGACATTTAGATTTTTTATTTAGATTTGTCATTTGACGTTGAAGTAAGAAGATTTTTAGCAATTATACTTTCAGTTTAGTTGTCATCTATAAATTCCATTATTGCAAGGGCATATTCAAGTTAAAAATTTTAATTTATAATCCTTTTCAATCCTTTTCAACACTACATGTTGTTTGTGAAAAGTGCTGGGAACCTATATACATTCCCGTATTTAATTACTTAAATTTAATTTGTTGTTCAACTACACTAAATATAGCTATTTGCAAGATTTCAATAGGTTTGCAGCACTTTTCAAATATCTTAATGCTTATTCCGTTTATGTGTAAAAACGTGGAAAGATTACTTTTTCAATGAATTTGCATACAAATACACGACAGTGTCACTTGTCAAGAGGATATACAGACAGCTTTTAAATGAATTACAAGTTTAATTGACATCGTATCCAAGTTAACGGCTTTTTATTTAACTGCAAATAATTTTTTAAAAACAAAAAAAATTCTCATTGTACAAAATGCGAATTTATCAGCCTCTTACTGTGTACAAACTGAACCATTTCTGCGAATGACCTCACATTGACAAGTGTATTGTGATGATGCATCGTTTATATTTTATTTTGTGGGATTTAACAAACGACAATACTGCATATAATAGTACGTTTTTAATCTGTATACCGCTATCCGGCAATTGAAATAGCAAACAAGTTTTTTCCAGAAAGCCTGAAATGTCATTCTTTGGTATCAATAATGTCAAAGAAAAAAACAGAAAGGGAAATATTTTAATGCAAAAATTTTGGATTATTACACCTGAAGTCCCCCAATACTTATTCAAAACCCCACAGTAAAGACCATAACTGTTTTTTTTGGCCGCAGTACATATATGAAAAGCATGGACGAGAGCACCCAAGGCGATTTTTAGTGAAATTTGATTCTAGCGTTCTTTGTGCTTCTGGGTTTTTACAATTTATTTAAATTCAAATACTTTCCTTGAACTATATTTTCTTAACACAATACGGAATTATCAACAATAATTATCATTCTTTTAAAAAGCAGCTAATCATTAAAGTTTGACAGGAATTAATTTAAAAAATCCAATTACAGACTAAAATATTAACATAAAATTAGCGTTGACCACTCTTCATACTTTTTTTGCAGAATCTAATTGTAAGCTTGTTCTTTTGTGCAGAACCAGTTTTTCCCTTCGCGTAAACAAATCTATATATAGAAATCACGTTATTGTCAATTCTCCTTGTGTGGCTTACCAATTTAATATCGTAATTTTTTTCCCTTTTTTTTTTGGTAAAAGGAATAAAAATTATTTTTAGAGTTAAAAAAATTTTTTTAAATAGAAACAGTCATGGAAACGGTGTAAAGATCTTTTAATTGTGGTTTTTTTTTTTTTTTTTTTTAAAATTTTTAGGGCCGAAACAATTTTACTTTAGGAGTTAAGCTACTGTATAGTATGTAAATTCTTGTTTTATTTTTAGTTGGTCTTTCACCTCTAACTTTATTTTACAGCACCACATAGAATAGATTTTACTAACTGTCTTTTCCTCACTTTATCTCTTTTTTTTTTAAATTTTTTATGCTTTTTATGAAACAACCTTCTCGGGTGCTCCTTATACATAGGAGGGAAATCCACAACTGAACTGAACTGAACTGAACTATGGCAAAGTATTGGGGATCAATATATATACGACACACCGAAACTATAGATATTTATAAGCATCGTATTTTTTTTCTAAATTTTCCTTGGCTTTCAAATAGGCCTAAACCAAAAGTAGGTCACACACTCCTAAGCTTGTTCTTCAAAAAGAAAACCAGTTTACAGGCTACTTGGAACTCTCTAATTATAAAACATCAGGACTCCCGAAAGATTAATGGAGGCTTACACTAGGACTTCACTTCCGGCATTCAAAATAAGTGTCATCTCCCAGGGAGATGACAATAATTTCATTTTGTGGTATTTGAAGACATTTGATTTTTTGTAACGTCAAAGTAATCATTTCCGGTAAAAATTAGGCATCATCTCCTTACTGCTACCTTAACTGTGCTGCGTTAACATAAATTAAAAATTAAACAGGAAACTAGAATCAAAATGGATTTCAAAGTGTCAACAACCAGCTAAAAGAAAGAATTGTCCATCACTCCATTATTGACTTATGCAGACTTCAGTGAACCGTTTATATTGGATATATTATATTAGCATAAATGGATTATGAACTTTCCTATCGCAAAGACATGACTGACAAATTTCGAGTAATTGCGTATGCAAATAAAACATTGAAACCAAACGAACGTAAAAAGAAAAACCTGAGATTATCAAACTTGAATAACTGGCATTAAAATGGAGTGTTACAGAAAAAACCCGGGATGACTTGATTTGCAACAAATTTACGTGACACGGATAACAAGCCTCTGCGTTATTCATCTTTTGCAAAATCTTGAGCTTACGATAAAGCTAAGTGTCAAAACTGACGCTCTATTGAGATTGCAGTGTTTCGAAATATTGTGCAACGTCACAGGATTATCTTAATTCCAAGTGATTTGAGATGGAAATGATTGTTCAAATGCAAAATTTTTGAACAGTCCACACCTTCGGAAATTGAGTAAAAATCAAACAATGAAAGATAAAAACAGAGTAATATTAAAAACTTTTGATCAATAAAAATGTGCCATCTGTGAAGTTTAGTAAACAAAAAGACAAAATAAGTGGATTATTACTGAAACATATTCAGCATGCATTTATGTGTGATGGAGTTTTATACAGGTAAATGTCAGACCCAAACTCAGGTGAATTAAAACAAACTGTATTACCAATTGCATGTGATGGATAATTTACATGACTATAAAAAAAGGGATCAAAGATCATTGAACCTATTTTTTAAAAAAGTTTTTACCAAATGGACGATAGCTGTACATACCAGAAAACAAATTTAAACTGTGGCCAAACAATTGATTAACGAATTGTTCTGCAAGTTTAAATATGTTTAAAAAATTTATTCAGATGAAGGGAGATATTTCGAGGCAGTAATTATATAAGAACTTTTAGGGTTAATGGGATTAAAAGGGTCAAGAACCACTGCTCAGTATCAAATGGTCAATGCCAACCTTTTAATAGAAGCTGTATCACTTACTGATACTTTATCTCCATGCAAAAAGAAACGATGGCCAGATTACTTAAAGATGAAGTGTTTGCATATAATGATACCGTACATCCATCTACAGATTTATACAATATTGTCTAATGTTTAGAGCGATCCCTATTTTCCAAATATTTTTCTTAGGAAATTATGGCAAGAGTCAAACACAGAACTCAGACGGAAAAAAGTCAGTTAGCGTATCAACGTGCACTGCAAAAAACCAATAAAAAGCAGAGTTGGAAAAGAATCAAATGACAGACGTATCACAAAGAAAAAAAATGCTGGTGGCGACAATGTGTATCGCAAAAACCTCCAGAAATGTCATAATATTCAGGAAATTGGAGTGATGTTACTTGGTTTAGGACAGCCGAATTGTTTTGACCGGGGAGTGTGTGACCAAGTATTTACATTTATCTTATTTTATATATTTATTTAAGGTGAATGCCGCGCGCTTTTTTTAAAACACTTCTTACCGTTAATGTGGTAATTTTTACGTTGGTTTTATTTTGCGAATTGGGTTAATGTGCAATTGGTTAATTGGGGGTTTAAAATTTTGCGAATGACCACTACTTTGTTACATTTTTCTATTTGTGGAATTATTTTTAAAAAAGTATTTTTAGAATGCATTTAACCAGCAAATTTGCTAAATTTATCTAAAGAAAAATTTCCAGTTTTCATTTGATGAATATACCTCTTATCTTTTTAAAAGGCTTTTGTTGAACACTCTTTTGTAATCTTATTCTTGATTGAAGTTATTTTTAATTAATTGAATCCACTTCGCATAGTTAGGTATAACTACTCTTGTTCATTAAAAAAAAACTTGTCCTTCAAGCCAGTTTTTTAGGTCACAACTATCGAGGCCATGCTGCCCATTCAGGTATTTGCTTCTATAATACTTTCCTTTTACATAACTTACGTTTTTTTCTATCTGTTTGACGTTTTTATTTGTCTAATGGGAATAATAATTTATGCAAATTTTTTTTAGGAGCTATCCTTTTCCTTTTTTGCTTTATAAAAAAAAGATATAAACGTTTCCTTTTGGGTGTTCTTCTCCTCTTTTTATAACTCCTTGTCTTTCAACATATGCTATCTGTCTTAAGATATTTAACATGCACTTATAAAACTATTTTAAATATTACATACCCCCCCCCCCCTAAGTTTCACCTTTATCGAATAATCCCCCTTGAGCCAAAAACATTTTTCCCACTCCCCCGGGGCCCGTAAACCGTAGAGACATAAAACCTTCACTTTTGTATTCAGGGTCCTTATACACAACTTTAATTTGTCATTGCAAAAGAATCCGATTCCCTTTTTATATGAGCTATTGCCATTTAACATACTGGTACATACACCTATAATTAAACTTTCTACCTTTAGAACTAAAAGGCATAGATTGATTGATTGTATACTGTTTAATGTCACTTCCAGAATATTTCACTGATATGGAGACGTCACCATTGCCGGTGAAGGGCTGCAAATTTAGGCCTATGCTGGCACTTCCCTTTGAGCAGGGGGGGATTTACGTGACACCTGCTGTGACACGGTGCCTCGGGTTATACGGTCCATCCGAAGGACCCCCCCATTTAGTCGCCTTTTACACAAGCAAGGGAAAGGACTAGTTGCAATGGACTGCTCAACCGCCTAAAAAGCCAAATAGAGGTCTAAATATTTGAAGCTTTCTGATATATGATGACGTCTATATATCTAAAAATTCTAAAAAGGGAAAAACAATATACAATCAATCAATCAATATAAATCAATAATAAAATCAGCCACAAATATGGTCTATGATAATCTCTTTGCAACAGAAATACTAGAGATCAGTCAATTTATTGATTAATTGTGTGTTGTTTAGTGTCCCATTTGAGAATTTTTTATTATTCGATTTTGGCTTTAAAATTTTATCCAAAGACCCAGACTTTTGATTCTCGGGCCCTGCATTAGGGAAGGAACGATCACTGCCTATGTATACGTTGATGCAGCAAAGCGATCGGAAATCAGCGCTGGACTCTCCATCATGAAGCTAGCGTCGTATCCCTAGGCTTCCAAAAACTGTTCAAATCAGTACATTTTGACGAATACTTTTGTAGAAATTACAGTCATATTTTCAAAATATTTTGGATTTGTTTTTCATTGGTCATGAGAAGGAACAGCCCCCCTGTGAACGGTGGGAATGGGGCATTTACTCCTCAAGGCACCTAATTTTAAACTCTGATATTTTTAAAGACTTTTGTCTTTTGTCTTTGGCAACTGATCCAATCTCATGTTTGGAGGCCGTGTCTGCTCTGCTCCTACTTTGAATTGTTTTATGGATTTTGAAAGAATACTGTTCGTTATCTCCATATCCTTCTTCGATCTTTTAAACTTGGGTGGTCAAATGACACATCATTTTTACTTCATAGTATAATGAAAGGTATAAACTGTTTGTTTATTACGTACATGTAACATAAAACATTGAACAGATACATGTATAAAGAATACTTAGTATATATAGATATACAGTGTATATAACCATAGGTTTTAGCAATTATAAATAACTTACCTGGAAAATATCCATTTAATGTTGAAAACATCTCTTTTCATCACAAAAGAGGTTTGATGAGCATGTTCATTTCGATAACTTCTGATTCTTTCTATATCATCTGATTTTGTAAATCTTATGTTTCCCGGCTTTGCCCATCCAGATACAGGTGCAGGTATTTCAGCATAATTTCGAAAAAATTTTTAAAATGATTCCTTCATCGAAAGCCATAGATGACACCGTTGAACTATCAGCTTACAAAAAGAATAAAAAAAAGTTATATTTATAATATTTGTTTTCATCAGATAAATATTTTCAAATACATGTATTTATATATTTGCATGACTGATGGATAACCAAATTTTCGGAGTCATACAGGATAAATTAAACTTGGTTGTATAATCGTTGAGTGCACACAGAGTTTTAAAACAAATTATTAAATAATCCCATCACTTTGAAAAAAAACCCGATTTAAATTACTAGTACAAAAATATTCTTTTTCCATATTATATTGTACTTGATATTCCATGTGAAAAAAGAATTATTGCAATGACCTCTAAGCAACAATTATCTTATAATAATGCACATTATATTTTGCAATATTTTTTTTAAAAAGTTTATGTTATAACACATCATGAATGTTAGAAATGTACAGTATATTTATGGCCAAGAAAACAAAATTCTATAATTTTAACGAAACTTTCAATATATTCACCAAAGGCTACAAATTTTTGTTTATTTTATCATGAATCAGTTAATTAATAGGGAAAAATTAGTAGCATAACTTTAGGGGAAATTTTTACCAATTTATCTTTCCTTCATTCATACGTATTCATGGTCATCTGGTCATTGTCATCATGTTTGAATTTTTGTTGTTTGTAAGTCATGTCTGCTTGTGTTTGGATGCCACGTAGCTGTCTGTAAATTTGTAATTCCTTGGTTAGAGTAGTATGATCAGTTTGTATAGGATGTGTTTTCTATGTAGACACATATAAAAATTACCAACTTATGTTCAAGCTTTTTCTTTTAAACAGGACATAAATATAGTTATTGGGGAAATCCCCCTTCAAAAAATTTAGGGATCTTTAAAACCAGTTTGAATTAGTCAAGGCTACGCCAATTTAATTTCTTCCCGCGGACATTTTGCAGCTCAGTTAAAGTTACAGTAAGGGGCAGGGGGTAATTTGTTGGGGAAAAAATTACTATGAAGACAAACCTAAAAAAAGGTCTTCAAAAACCACAAAATGAAATTATTTTGGGATAAAAAAAATTTCTGAATAGCTGTATTCTACATGAAAACTACTATTACATGTAGTTTTGTCATTTTCATTGGTAAAAACTCACACAACAATATATAGACGATGCATCATGGTAATGCACTTGTCAATGTGAGGTCATCTCCCAAAAAAGACGCAGTTTGTACACAGTGAGAGGCTCATCAAGTTACATTTTGTACAGTGAAAAATTTCAAATGTAATATCATTTGCAGTTATTTAAAAGGCCATTAACTTAAATGCATGCCTATTTTATAATGTATTTATATATTTTCTGAATATTTTCCATACAAGTGATACTGTCGTGTGTTTTTATGCAGATTATTGAAAAAGTCAAAAAAAAGCCGTAATAGATAATATTTTTTTAGAAAAAAACAAGAAGGATTTAGTTATTTAAAAATGCCATCCTCATGAAATCTTGCAAATAAATTAGTTCTAGTTACATTTAATGTAGTTGACAAGCGAAATAGTCAATCTGGGGAACAAATTAAATTTTAGCAATTAAATAAGGGCTTTTGTATAGGTTCGCAGCACTTTTCACAAACTATATACATGTATATTGTTAAAAAGAATTATAAATTGAACTAAGATTTTTAACTATGCTCTTGCAATATTGGAAAATATCGATGACTTCTAGACTGCAATTTGAATGCTAAAATCATGTGACTCGGAAAATCTAAATGTCTTAAACATTTGTTCTGAACCTGATTACACATTTTTGATATCAGTGAAATCCTAAAAAATAGCCCGTCCTTATATAGTATATATTTTTTATCTTAAAATATCGCCGATAATTCCATTTGTAACCTTTATTGTACTGCATTGTTTAAAAAAAAAAGTACAAGCGGGCAAGCGATTAAAAATTGATAATCATACTTTTTTGGAAGGCAAAATTTTTAAGCAAATGAAAAATTTGAGCAAATTTAATTTTTTGATTTTCAGAAGTTAAGCACGATGAATAGAGCGGGAATGGAACAGCACAGGATTCCCATGGGTTTGGGGAAATTTTAAAAATTTAAAAATTTTTGGTATAGTTTTGTTTGAATACGAACTATCGAGTCCGACAAATTTTATTAATGTGGCCTAAGACATTTTGTATGGAGTCTTGGTATTGAAACTGGTAAGAAAAATAAATATTGATTTTAAACTATTGAAATTGAATAGATATATGTCGGAGTGATATTATAAAAGTTTGTCATTTTTATTTCAAATCTTCGTTCTTTGGGAATGAATAACTGGAAATTTCATATGTGGAATTGTCTTATTATTTCGTTTGATGGAAGATCAATTTTAATGGCACCCAATGTGCTTTTGCTAAGAAACCTATATATTAGCAGGTTGTTATGAACACATTGAGGTGACCGTACCATAAACGTTTATATAGAAGCAATCTTGTAAAAAAAAAATGCTGTGTGTGTAATGAACTTTAAATTAGTCTTCTGTTTGATAGTTAATGACACACGGTGCAATACAGTTAAGGCAACTTTTTTTATAAACATGTCACTGAAAACGTTACCTTTATGTTCAATTGTTTTATTTTCAAGCCAGACACTTTTGTTAAAATTACTTTATGTTATCTTTTAGAGTATGTCCATCGCTATTTACATCGGTATATTTTGTCATCATGTGACCTTCTAAAGTCATGTGGGCTCCGATTTTGGGAAAAAAAAAATGAAATGTCAAATTTGGCTAAAAAGTTAAAGGGCAAGGCAAACAAAATATTAACTGTTGAAATGTTTTAGATTGTCCCTATGCACCTAACTTTCTAAAAAATAACGCTATTCATTTAGTTTTCCGATATATTGAAGTTATTAGCTAAAACAGCCAGTACTATTAAAAAAGGGGGTATTTTCCTAATTTATTGGAAATTATAAATTACCTTAAGGATTACAAAGAAATGAGCATCTTTTTTAAAAACTATACAGTTAAATAAATAATTTAAAATAAAAACCTTCTATTTAGTTGCGTTTGCCATTGAAAGTTTTGATTAAAAATTAATCTTGGTACGTATACAATCAATCTAAAAAAAGTTTATAAACGCATAATTCCCCACGAGAAATAACTGTTTAGTACTTATTAAGTTTGTTTACTTCGAAAATTAAAAATACTTACGGATACACATGGCTACTAAATAAAAACGGTATTCAAAAAAAGATCCTTGACTTTACTTTCTGTTTATTTTTTTTTTATTCATTTTATGTTATGTTGATGTTGTAGAAGGCGTTGTATTGAGGTGTGTTGCATTTGTATTGTTTCATCATGTATATATATAATTAGCAACTTTAAGAAACTTTTCGATCATTCCAGAGTGGTAACATTATGGTCATTTTTTGTAGAACTTTCTTGAATTTTGTGTATGCCCAGATTTTTCCCAGAAAAACTTCTAGAATATTCTAGATTTATGATAATGTAAAAATACCCTGTCAATTGTAAGCATAAGTTTATTGTATAAGAACCATTGATGTACAAGTAAGAACAGTGTGTCGTCACTAACCTTTTGAATTTCAATTTTTCTAAAGGGTGCGATGAACTGTGTGTTGAAGATTGATAGATGCAGAAACTTTATTACGTGTTGGTTCTTCTTTTAGATCACGTCCGATTGTGTGTGGCTGATGTTTTATTATCGACATTTCTACTATCACTTTATACATAATTTTTGTTGTATCAAAATGTATGTTTCATGTGTTAATTGTTTGTTAAAGCATTGTGTGGTTTACGGTGGAGAAAAAACAATGCATGTATATTCCTTTTAAAAAAACTGCTGAAGTATTAAACTCCTAAATAACTGAAAAAAAATAAAGGAAAAACCATTCTTAAGCGTAATGGAGATGTGTATGGGTGAAATGATGTTTTAAATAAAGTTCATTTTTTTCCATGACATTTTAATTTTCTCAAGTACTTTCAGGGGCATCGGATAGATTGTAATCTGTTTTCAATAGATTACATGACGACAATTTAAAATTTATGTCGAGAAAATGCAACTCTTCAAAAGTCAAGCTCGCAATTTCGGTCACTTTGTTTCTGATAGGAATTGTGACGTCCAAAAAAAATCTCCTTTAGAAAATTTGCCAGTACATGTACATGTAATACTAATATCAGATTTTTTGGGGGCAAGGGGTATGATATTTAAATTTAAAAACAAGAGTTTTTCACATCGCACTACATAAAAAGGCATGTTTGGGGCCCGGGGGGTCAAAACCCATTTTGTCGTCCAGATAAAGTTCTATTTATGTACATTCTTTTTTTCTAATCTCTGTATTTCTGATACAACTTTTAACAAACTTACACTGAATGAAGCCCTGTGTGAAAATTAGCGAAGAAAAAATCAACATAAACCGATCAAAACTCATCATCAAACACAATAAAAAAACCGTTACGTAACCCTACAGTACGGTTACTTGCTTTAAAGGACTAAAAAAACAATTCTAAAAAATTTGGGAAAACCCCCTTTTTTAAATCCAGAATCCAGAAAATATATATATATATATATATATATATATATATATATATATATATATATATATATATATATATATATATATTAGAAAAAAAATACAAGGCAACAATGTTAGAAAAAGTAAACGTTTTTTATTATTTCTTCAGACGTTTTACAATTCAAAAATGAATTATAAAACGTCTGAAGAAATAATGAAGAAAGCGCTTACGTTTTACTAACATTGTTGCCTTGTAATTTTTTTTTCTAATATTAATTACCGGACACTGTGCTATTTCTTTCCATTTTTGGAAAAATATATATATATATATATATATATATATATATATATATATATATATATATAGAAAGCACACAGAAATTCACTTTTACATGGATACCCACTTCCGCCCCAGCCCGGGGGTTTAACTCTCCACCTTCGGAATCTGGTTCCTAGCAGTGCAGGAACAGCGCGCTAGACCGCTCCGCTATCTAGGCAAGTCAAAAAACTTGCTTTCGATGCCGATGGCATTCTCGCGGCGCTACCCTACACTACACGGTCATTGAGAATAGAAGTGAGAGACAGTCATTTGGACATTAGTTTTAACAGAGGATTGTTACCAATACATGTTGTAATGAAATTAATTATCATTTATAAAGCACATTTTACAACAACTCTTAAACTAACATAACTGCCCTAAGTGAAGAAATATTAATATAGAAAGAACACAGAAATTCACTTTTTATGGATACCCACTTCCCCCCCACCCCGGGGGTTTAATTCCACCTTCAGAATCTGTCTCCTAGCAGTGCAGGAACAGCGCGCTAGACCGCTCCGCTATCTAGGCAAGTCAAAAAACTTTTTTCGATCCCGATGGCATTCTCGCGGCGCTGCCCTACACTACACGGTCATTGAGAATAGAAGTGAGATACAGTTATTTGGACATTAGTTTTAACAGAGGATTGTTACCAATACATGTTGTAATAAAATTTTTATTTTTTAAAAAGCACATTTTACAACAACTCTTAAACTAACATAACTGCCCTAAGTGAAGAAATATTAATATAGAAAGAACACAGAAATTACTTTTACATGGATACCTACTTCCGCCCCAGCACGGGGTTGAACTCTCGACCTTCGGAATCTGTCTCTTAGCAGTGCAGGAACAGCGCGCTAGACCGCTCCGCTATCTGGGCAAGTCAAAAAACTTGCTTTCGATGCCGAGGGTTTTTCCGGCGCTGCCCTACATACACGGATGTGTGTCTGCGTGGTGGTTTGTGTGTGTGTGCGTTTATGTGTGTGTGTGTTTTGGGGGGTGTGTTTGTGTGTGTGTGGGGGGGTGAGTTTGTGTGGGTGAGTGTTGAGTGTGTGTGTGTGTGTGTGTGTTGGGGGGGGGGGGGGGAACCAGTAAAAATTTAATAGAAACAGTTAAAAAACATATTTATTTGAAAACAATTTGAGCAAATTTTTAATATATTCTCATAGAGCAGGCAATTTTTCTTTCCATTATTACCTTTTTTTAAGCTGTGGAGGATTAATTTGGGGGAGAATTAATTTAAAATATAATCAATATTAAAACCAAATATTGTTTCTTGTATGGAAGCTATTCAATTAGTTTGCAAACTTTTTGATCACCCCTCGTATGTCTCAGTTAATTTTTTTAGATATGAGTATATTTTAAATACTCCTTTGTCTTTCAAAATCTTAAACTACAAATTAGCAAAACAACTAAAAAAGCAAATTAAGGTGGAATGCCACACCAACTTTTTATTTTTTTAGATCTTTGAGACATCCTTTTTAAAAAGGGTTTCAGCATTAAAAGACCCACATTAGCTCTAAATTATTTTATATGAATTTTATGAAAAAAATAAAAAAAATATATCCAACTAATTTGTTTTCGAGTTAAAGGTTTGCTGTAAATGAATGCATCGTATAGATATCTATTAAAATATGTAAAAAAGGCTGGTTAGACTTTTTAATTTTATTTCTTAAAAAATATATTTATGAAAAAAATCACATTATTTGGGAATTTTTTTTAAAAACCTAAAAAAAAAACAACAAAACACTATTAACAAATGAGGAAAACATATTTGTCAATCATATTTTAAAAAAAATTGAAACAAATTGAGAAATTTTGGAGAATTTTTTTTTTTTTAAATATATGGACCTAACCCGATCAAAATTAAACTGATCCCCATCAAAATTAACACAAAATGAATTAAGAAAAAAAGTCCTTTTGTGAATTTTGATAATAACCTCCGAGGTCGAGAAATTTGTTTAAAGATAAAAGCCGAGGCGTTAGCCGAGCCTTTTTCTTGCAAACAACGTTGAGACGAGGGTTATTCTGCATCATTCACGACAACAAGGACTTTTTTTCTATTCTACCATGTATACGAGGGGCATTTCAAAAGTCCTGAGAACTGTTTAATCAAAAATTAACCGTTTCACGGAAATTATTGAGTTTGATATCATTGGAAAGATCAGAAAAATATACATATGTTGTGACGTCATTTATACGTTTTTTGACGTAATAAATCCGAAAATGACATCAGAATAAAGAATGTTTAGCATACTAAAATTCGCGTTTTTAACCATATGAGACAATTTTAAAAGTACTGCCAAAGGCTTATTTGAAAATATATTTCAAAAGAAAAATTCCATTTGCAAAGTAGAGTAGGACTAATGTACTGTATATCAAAACTTCCATATTTCATTGTATGGTTTGTTTACTAGCACGGTTTATGTCCGGTTATGCTATATCGCATTATGTAAATTTTTAAATTAAATGATATGACTGGATTTTGGTCTTTTGGAATGCTCTCCATTGTATGAAATAAAACATGTTCTGTATAAACCTGAAAATATTAATGCAATTTTCAACAAATATAATTTGAGTTACAGTACTCTTACCATTGACAAATAAAATGTACAAAAGTCTTGCCCCTGACTTGTTTCTGTGTGTATTTTTTCTCATTAATTCAACTTCGGCGCCCCAGAACTCACTACTGCTTTTGACTTTTGTCTCCACAAAAGGTTTATAAATTACACAGACATGTAAAATCTAAAATATATAATTTCAATGAATTAAAATTTGCAATTATGTGGAGGTACGGTGGGGTAACAACTGAGCCCGTGCCATTTTGGTTTTTACAGTAGGGGGACCAAACTTAACTTCTCTTGAGCCTTCATCGATCCCACAAATCAGGTTAAAACACCCGACGAATTGATGCCATCAAATGTTGTAACACGATCGTCTATTATTCTTTGATTGTCAACTTTGTCTTTTTCTGATATTTATGTATGCTTTATGTCATATTTTGAGCGAGATTCGATAAAAATATGCGATTTTTGACAATCGCTTAAACCATCTCAGAACAAGAAGATCTCCGAAGTAGAACCCCATATTATAATTGTAGTCTATGTGAACTTTCCACCAACTAGCATTTGCGTCCGATTCCTGTGCCCGAGTAATGAGAAAAGTTGTTTTTAAAAAATTTTAAATTTTATGAAAATTTTGTCTTTTTTTACGTCATTTTATGGGGTATGTAAGCATACGGAAGTATGACGTATTTTTGGAGTCATTACGTCATAAAAATTATAAAGCGATGTCGTAATTAGTGTATATTTTTCTAATCTTTGAATGATATCAAATCAATAATTTCCGTGAAACAGTAAATTTTTTATTAAACTGTTCTCAGAACTTTTGAAATGCCCCTCGCACAACCACCCAATTTCGGATAATCGTTTCCTTTATAAGAAACAAAATTTTAAATTCTCGATTACGCGTTTATTTTAACACCATGGGTAAAATTTGTTTGCTTACCTGTGTATAGAATTCAGACGATTTGAGTTTCGTTACTTTAAAAATAGCCTTTTTAAATTACAAAATTTTTCGTAATATGTATTAATCAGTCTAAATGAATATACAATAACAAAATCATATTCCTGTTTTATGCTAAAATCAGGTTGTTTAATGTGTAAAAGGTCCCAAGTCCCCGCTTAGATATAAAAAACCCACGTTCTTCAGCAACTTGATACAATTTACAGTGTTTATACTGCAAAAGACGACACATCGATGGGGTCTAAATAAGTATTTCATTCTACAGCCAAACATGCATTTGAACTACTCAGATTTTATACGTGTTTTTTATTTATAATTTATTGATGACGTTCGTGATTTTTTGGGAATAATGTTTGCCGGTTTCCTTTGATCTTTACAATAATCGTGGTAGAAAAAATACTAATTTATTTTTTTTCGTGTAAAACAATGTAGAAAACTATTTTTTGTCAAGGTCAAAAGGTTTTAACCCTTATTACACCTAATCAGATTTGTATTATTAGGGGGTTTATTTATTTCCAATAAGTGTACAATTATGGTTGGG
>NW_026928440.1:0-34931 GCF_032062105.1 Saccostrea cuccullata
ATTTAGCTGTCAACAAATATTCCCAAATAAAGTTATTACATATATCTGGTATAAAAAGAAGTTGAAAATCTTACAAACTTACAGAAAACATTCTGTTCTGCTCTTTCTAGTCTGTTTCTAATCCGCATGATGACGTAATTTGTGACGTATGACCTTCCATAAAAACTAGCTTTGGTTCCATAAAGTAAATTATTATATATCACTTAGTCATCAGCGTTCGTCTTCGAAGCGGAGAAACATTTTCAAGATAAAGATTTGAATGACGAAAATTATAAAAATTAAGGAATTTCCCGAATCATTGATGAATACGAAACTGAATAGCCAGGTTCCATTTGCACTTCCTGTTACAGAAAAAAAACCGGGTCAGCGAGAGCTCCTTTCTATCGTTTGTTACAGACTTTCCCTTTGGCTGATTGTGATCTAATTCCTTAAAACAATGGTAAATATATATGCTTTGTTAATTGTTTATCATATTTTGTGTTTATAATGCACATTTTTATTGAATATTCAACTTGCAACGAAATATTTCAGAGTAAATTCGGATTTCTTTCTCATTTTTTCAGGTTCTGCGTAACGCAGCCAGGTGAATCGAATGGTCTTTTTATGTTTAGTGACATTTATTTGAAGGTTTACTAAATTTTTGGTAAATAATTAAAAGTTATTTTTATTTTAACTAACTGTCATTACAAGTCTCTACACATGTGTCACAACAAAATACATAGACTTTGTTTTGTTCTGACACATATGTAGAGACTTGTAACCACAGCTTCAATAGACCAAGTGTATCCTACAAAATAATTTAGACATAAGATGATAGGTCCAACAAAAGGTTCCATCTTCTAATGGATTAATTTGAGGTCCATGCAAAAAATGTAACTATTGTATTTGATTTATTCACAATTGAGGTACTATTCTAACTATTCTATCCAGATTAAGAAATCAATCTTTTCAGTATAATTGCACTGTTGTGAGTAATTTATTAAAAATTCATCAATGACATGTTTATTGTCAACCAATAAGAATATCACAATTAAAATGAAACATTTTATCTCATTTGGTCCAATAGCAGCCTGCTATCAGGATATATAGAGTAAGTCAATAAGACACTGTATGTGTTGAATATAAAATACATGGTTACTGTCTTGAAATATAAGCGATATTTGGGCGAGGTTAAGGAAACATGATAGAGGGCGAGGCATACGTTTTCGACCCGAGCCCAAATATTGCTTATATTTCAAGACAGTTATCTTGTATTTAATTTATCCTGCAACAAAATTCTGCATTTGAAAGTTCAAAACAAGCCATTTTCGACAGATTTAGGTACATCTCTGCAGTGGCAACTATGACGCCATGGCGTAAATATTGTAGTATACATGACCAGTCCAGTCCAATACGAAAAATCGTAATATTACAAAATATCGTAATGTTGTTCTTATATTACTATTATAGTTAAATTACGGAAACTCGTAATAGAGAAACACCGGCATCTTACGAACAAACGTAACCAAAAACGGGGATCAGCCATTGTAGTCTATTGTATTTACGGTTGGATGATTGATTTTTTCAATTTTATTGGGATTTCGATAGAAAAATCCCCACGATACCTCAAATCCACGTCTTTTCGTAGTCGCTACCGTGACGCTACAATACATTTCAATGGACATTTAAACGAGCAAAGGGGTTCAAGAAGGGAAAAAAAAGGAAAATTAAAAAAAAAATGTCATTCTGTGGCGTAAAATAAAAAATGATAGTATTTGCAGATCTAGTAGGGGTCGAAGGGATGGGGGATACTTTGCGAAGGGGGATCGGGTCAATAAGGAGTTATGGTCTAAAATTGAATTGCAAAAACTCAAAAACTTTGAAGAAATTCTTGTTCAAAATACTATATGCTGCGAAAAATAAAAGTAATATGGCTTTAATACACAGGTATTATAGCCATATCATAAATCCAGCCTAAGGGTACATGTATGTCCGTCCGTAATTTGTCGGTTGATAAAGCTTCTTCTTACAAACATGTATCTTAAAAATCTTCATATAATTTTCACATGTTCTAGTGGACTGGACCCCCCCCCCCCAACCAACTCAAAATTATTTTTTTATTTCACTGTAAAAGCTTAAAGGCTTCTTGAGATATTGCTCAAAACAAAAGTGTAACAGACGGACAGAATTATAAGACGAACGGACTGACTGAATATAATATCCCCAACTTTCGGGGGGAGGGGGGGTGCGCAAAAATGGAATTTTAGTGAATTGTGTTTTTGACATAATTTTAAAATATATGAGAGCAAGTTCCATATTAGCATGCCATCATAGGACCTATCCCCTCCCCCTCCCAAACCCCTGGAATATATATAAATCCGGTTCCAAAGATTTTTTTGGCTTTCTTTCATGTATAACATTTACAATTTACTACATACAAAATTGATTCCTGTAGTTAAAAAAGTCAGAGATGATTTAAAAATAAGAAAAAAATTTTATGTACTTTTTGGATTTTTCATTTGAAATACACGGTAAATATGTACTACGGCTACTTTACATAAAGAAGAGAAATATCAATATCTGGGGACCTGATATGTATATTATGGGTGGGGTGGGGAAGTTGTTTGATCTACAAGCACCTGTGATAAGTACATGTATATGTGTGCACATACTTTTGAAGGATGCCATGAAAATTGACAACTAAGTGACAACTACAGTACTGTACATTTTCATATTATTCACACTTATGAAAGTCCGTATATATTATTGTCGGTATTCTGGGATCAATCTTTTTTTTTACAACAGGATGGTGAATATATTATTTTCCTTACAAATGAAGCAAGTTATAATTTCGGTTATAGTTTTTATATGTAGATTCTACGTTCGGTCAAAATATCTCTGTGTGTGGTCAAAAGTATAAAGTGTATCTTCTAATTTTATAATGCATGGTTAACAAACAGTGACTTAGTGGAGCATAACTTTAAAGCAAAGAAAAGAACTTAAAAAAAGCACCACCCTACATAAATGCATATCTTCAGCCTTTTTCATAATCCACACATATAAACAGATATACATGTACACACGGTCGTATATAGGAACAGGGTTGAGGGGTTGGGCATAAGCCCATCTCCACCCCATAATGAAGTCGATAAAATAAACAATGTAATACCGGTATTATAGAAAACTTAGCTACTGTATACTTGTGCCCATTCAATAAAAATATTTTTCATTTTGGTTTCCCAAGAAATTGTTTGGTAGTGACTCTAAACTTTAGGTTGTGCCCCCCCCCAATGAAATTGATTGCTTCGGGCCTGTCACATATATATAATTAAAATAAAAGCAGCCCAAAATAATTTAGTTAAGATCGCCATTCAATACATCATCTAAGAGGATACTGTCTACCACGAATGCTCGTTTATTTCTTTGAAGTGATATTTTAATTGATTTAAAAAAGAATCTCTCTCTCTCTCTCTTTCTCTCTCGGATCAATATAAGACTCTTTATAAAGCGCACAACCTATTTACTTGATTGCACGGATTTATTTTTTTTTTCAAGCTGTAAAATGTTACCTTTCCTCATATGAACAAGGCGCACAATACGGGTAGTTTGTATACGTTTAATCACTGACGCATGATAAACGTGTTTCCCAATCCGTCTAAAGTACATGTATTATGGTGACACGTATTTTCTCCTATTTGTTCGCTTTTTTAAAACATTGTAAGTGATTACAAAAGATTTGACATGAGCAATTGTCAAATACAAAGTGGTTAAACCACTATCCGTTTTATTTTACACATATACTTATTTCTTCCGATTTTAAACTTTACATGGGTACAATCACTGGTCCCGAGAAAACTATCGAGATACGGGAAGTTAGGGAGAATTACGTTCGTTCGTAAGATGTCGGTGTTTCTCTAATATAACAAGTTGAGAGAGACTATATTACGAGTTTTCGTAATGCAAGACAAAATAAAGCATTGAAAGAAACTGAATTATGTTTATGGAAATATGACGTCAGTAATACATTATGCCTCAATGGTACTAGTATCACGTGGTCATTTTGGTCAGTGACGTCTATCGAAAAGTATGGAAATGCCAAAAGAAAGTAACAATGGTAATGGGTGAGTGAACATTTTGTTTTATTTTTCTTATATAAGAATTTTCCCAAGGAGAGAATGAATTTTCCATAAAATTTCAATGTATCCTCAAGCTTGTCACAATGGTCTATAATCCCCGAATTCAGTATATTTTTCCCTAAGTCTACCCTGAAAATCAGACCCTCAAACAACGAGATTTTTACGAGAGATAACTTGCAAGACTCTCACTAGGCTCTGAATCCGCTTGCACTTGGATCAAATGCACCAAAACAAGGAAAATCCACTAACCATACATATCCACGATATCTTAATGATGAAACCAGATACAAATAATCCCTGATGAAACATAACAAAGAAATTGTATCAGAAAAAGGGAAGTAACTCTTAGAAGAGTTAGAAATTGCTTAAATTACGAATTTTAGTAATATTACGATTTTTCGTATTGGACTGGACTGATGACCTCACAATGCTTTTAGAACGTCAGAATACATACACGAGGCTTTATTAAGGCAGTGAGCGGATAAAGCTTTGGTTTATTAGGTTACCTTAATTAGGTCAATGCAAAAAGTAGTTGCAGGATAAACTCTATTATGCAGTTATGAATGTGCTTAACACAGGGTCTTTTGTTTCGCTCTAAACATTGCCATTTTGCATACTCAGTAATACAAGTTGCCAAAACATGGACTTTTCATGTGATATAATAGAATTTATTGTATTTAATGTCACCCTAATTAGAATTTAATTGGTCCCTTTGACCTAAACAATCGCATTATTAGTATGGGTAATAGCATTTTATGATAATTAAAATTTCTTTGTAGAAAACGCTTTTCAGGACAAAAGACTGAAAAACTGCCTGTAAACACAGCTATCATTAAAGGCAATGAATAACCTAAGAACATCCAAACAATATGATATCAGAGACTAGCAATTTTTATCACTCAATGTGGCAGTAAAACCTAAATAAATATTGAAATGTTCAATTTCTTTTTTCATTGCTTTTTTTCTCTTGTTTATGAATATTGAATGATATTTATGCGAATTTCGCATGATTTTTACATGAAAAACTGATAATTTGGAATTTGCATGAATATCATGCGAAATTTCACTCACATGAAAATCGCATGAATTTCGCATAAATATTGTATGAGGACATTCGCATGAAATTCGCATGTGGAATTTTTCGCATGGTTTTTATGTGATTTTCGTACGAAATTCATGCGAAAAGGCATTCGCATGAAAATCATGCGAGCCACTTTTCCCTGTGTAAACATTTTCAGTTAGAAATCTTAGTAAACGATGGATATAGAACACATTACAAAAAAAGATACATTTACAATAACAGAAGTTTCAACCCTTAGCAAAACTATAGCCTCACTGGTTTTCTTTAGCAAAAAGAAATAAAGGTAGCACTTAAAATTTTAAGAATGGCAACAGCAATAACTAGAATAATGATTCTTGATTGTACCTCTCTAAATCAAGTTTGATAATACTAGAAATTTGACAAAAAATAGAGTAGACATGACATTTTGAAGGATTTTTTTTAAACATTTATGAAAATAATAATTATCATGGAAACACAAAATCAACAAAATCAAAACCTTATATACAGAATAATGTTTAATATAGTCTACTTGTACACCAACTTAAATTGAAATAAAAAAAAACAGTATAAAGGAAAACCATTTTGATTGATCTATGCCTAACAGTGGGATACAAATCCTTACTTCGCGACTCTTGATCAGACACTCTAAACTGCGCCTTGCGTGTGACTGTAATAGTTTGAAAGAATTTTGAAAAGAATTTCACAAACTTTAATATAGAAACGATGAAAAAAGGGAAACAAAAACATAATCCAATATAAAAATGATTTTTCTTTGTGTAGCTTTCTACCAAGTTAAATCGAAATCAGACCAAAACTGTAGTAACTTTCAAAGACATTTCTGTTTTTAGTTACCAGAGCAACATCATTCATTGATATAAAAACAAAGATGCATAGCATCATGTATCTTGGTGTAGAATGAGTAACATTTTGAAAAAAAAATACCTAAAGACAAATATACAGATTGAAACAAGTGCAGACAAACGACGAACACCTTAATATCGCATAAACTTTCTAAAGGGGGAGGGGACGTACTCTACATTAATTGATTATAATTAAATTAATTTTGTAAATTGATAAAACAATATACAATGTCTTTAAATGTCAAATACTTCTTTTTCATATAGTTTAAAAAAAATCAAATTCAAAATAACAAGACAAATAATAGTTTTATTTCTATTGTCTACATGTTACTACTGTTATCATAATTGTGAGACGTAAAAATATCATCCACTGAAAAGCTTTTTTCTGTTCAATCATTGAACACAAAACACCTTTACTTGTGAAATCAAACAAGCTTACCTAATGCCTCTGCATTTTCTTCCTCTCCAAGTAATTCCTTCATGTTAATCTTAAACCAAAAACAATTGTGTCAAATATTTTCAAATTCACATTAGTATATAAAAGTTTTTTGTTTAATTTTATATAGTTTTTAAACAACTTAAATGGTATTATCTTTGAATCTTTTTCTCATGAAAGACAAACAAAAAAATGATAATTATATCAAAACCTCATAACAGAATCCTATTTAAATAAAAAGGTACAAATGTAATCTTTAAATAAATTCTAAGTTAGTCATTCTATTTCTAAACACAAGGAAAATTAAAAAGAGTAAAAAAAAATAAATAGCTTTTCCATATCTAATATCAGATTTGTTTTCAAAAAATGTATACAATATTTTTCCGATTTGCTACGGTTCAGAATATACGTACAGAAAGACCTTTTTCTTTTTCCAGAATATCACAGGATACCTTCATGAATAAAATTAAAACATTCAACATGTTAAAAAACAGACTTTACTTTAATAACATGTTTCAATTTCATCAGAAATGAATAATGTACAGTTCAAATATTCACGAAAATGGACGACCTTCTCAGATTGAAAATAAAACTTTAAATAGCATCATGAAATATAAATTACTTCATACTTACATGCTACTACTATTATTACTTTTTTTCCGAAACACAAGGAAAATTAAAAAGAGTAAAAAAGAGAAATAAATAGTTTTTCCATATTTAATATCAGAATTGTTTTAAAAAAATATGTACAATATTTTTCCGATTTGCTACGGTTCAGAATATACGTACAGAAAGACCTTTTTCTTTTTCCAGAATATCACAGGATACCTTCATGAATAAAATTAAAACATTCAGCATGTTTAAAAACAGACTTTACTTTATTAACATGTTTCAATTTCATCAGAAATGAATAATGTACAGTTCAAATATTCACGAAAATGGTCGTCCTTCTCTAATTGAAAATAAAACTTTAAATAGCATCATGAAATATAAATTACTTCATACCTACATGCTACTACTATTATTACTTTTTTTCCGAGCTTACTTAGGTAACTTTACACCTAGCTATGTACCGTTATGTTTTTGTTTAATTTTATATCGTTTTTAAACAGCTTAAATGGTAATAACTTTGAATCTTTTTCTCATGAAAGACAAAGAAATGATAATTATATCAAAACCTCATAACAGAATCCGATGTAAATAAAAAGGTACAAATGTAGGCTTTAAATAAGTTCTAAGTAAGTCATTCTATATCTAAACACAAGGAAAAGTAAAAAGAGTAAAAAAATAAATAAATAGCTTTTCCTTATCTAATATCAGAATTGTTTTCAAAAATGTATACAATATTTTTCCGATTTGCTACGGTTCAGAATATACGTACAGAAAGACCTTTTTCTTTTTCCAGAATATCACAGGATACCTTCATGAATAAAATTAAAACATTCAGCATGTTTGAAAACAGACTTTACTTTAATGACATGTTTCAATTTCACCAGATATGAATAATGTACAGTTCAAATATTCACGATATTGGACGTCCTTCTCAGATTGAAAATAAAACTTTAAATAGTATCATGAAATGAAATATAAATTACTTCATACTTACATGTTACTACTAAAATTACTTTTTTTCCCGAGCTTACTTAGGTAACTTTACACCTAACTATGTACCGTTATGTTTTTGTTTAATTTTATATCGTTTTTAAACAGCTTAAATGGTAATAACTTTGAATCTTTTTCTCATGAAAGACAAAGAAATGATAATTATATCAAAACCTCATAACAGAATCCGATGTAAATAAAAAGGTACAAATGTAGGCTTTAAATAAATTCTAAGTAAGTCATTCTATTTCTAAACACAAGGAAAAGTAAAAAGAGTAAAATAAAATAAATAGCTTTTCCTTATCTAATATCAGAATTGTTTTCAAAAAATGTATACAATATTTTTCCGATTTGCTACGGTTCAGAATATACGTACAGAAAGACCTTTTTCTTTTTCCAGAATATCACTGGATACCTTCATGAATAAAATTAAAACATTCAGCATGTTTGAAAACAGACTTTACTTTAATAACATGTTTCAATTTCATCAGAAATGAATAATGTACAGTTCAAATATACACGAAAATGGACATCCTTCTACGATTGAAAATAAAACTTTAGATAGCATCATGAAATATAAATTACTTCATACTTACATGTTACTACTAGTATTACTTTTCCCCGAGATTTGCAACCATTTTAGCTTTGTTTCTTAACATGTCACTTTTAAAGATAAGAATACCAAGAAGGATATGGAAATAACGAACAGTTTTCAATCTCAATGTCCATCAAACAAATATACTAAATAAGAGCAGAGCAAACACGGACCTCCGAAACATCAGAGGTGGGATCAGGTGCCATGGAGGAGTGAGCATCCCCAGTCGACCGTTCACACCCGCCGTGTGCTCGTTGTCATAATCAGGAAATAACGGAAAAAATCCGTGGTAATATTTGCTGACAAGGTCATTGTATCAACCATAGAATTTACGAAATAATGACTTTAAACGAGACTGTTGATATTCTTGTTTCATCAACTTGCTTGTCAATAATTTACCTCGTTTAAGAAATTGTTCATACGTAGAGCATGCTCTTGCGTATCGAATCAACTGAGATATAAATACTCCGTATGCAGGTGATGAAGGTAAATCACGTATATCAGCTTGATTAATTAAATTAAATAAACATTCAGTAATATGATACGTTGTTATGCATACATCACATTGATGACTCTTTGTCTTTTCAGTTTAGAGGTAAATGATGCCAATCAAAGCATGATAATATTTATGTAAACTCTTAAAGAATGCGGTATATGATCTTGCATATAATACAGTGTCAGGGTCTTAAATCGTTTGAATTTTACTGTGTTGCAGAGCTTACGAGAAGCACCAAGAAGATATTTTCGCGATCGACTTCGCAAATAAATCACTTTTCATTATAATTACGAAAGAATACATCTACATACTTTACAAATAAAATCAGTTATTCTTTATATAAATGGTATGCCGTACATATATATTGATAAAATAAAAGCACATGTTCTGAAAAGCAGAGGTAATTCTGACCTATTTACGATTTTTAAAAGTAAATTTACCGTGATTTTTATATCAGTTTTCTTGATCAAATCAGCGAATTGCACAAAAAACTTCAGAATAGTAAAATGCTTATAAGAGTTTTTTGAAAATTTAAAACAATTTATTTACATCAATTACATATTACGATGTTATGTTTGATTTACAGTGCCACAATTATTCTAGAGCCGTGGGTCACCTGAGAATCATGAAACGACTTTCCAACAATTGAATATGGTTAATCCAAAAGCCATAAAATTCACAATTTTGAAAGAGGCAAAATTGCTTATCATAATTATACACTTACCATGCTTACTTAGGTAACTTTACACCTAGCTATGTAGCGTTATGTTTTATATATTTGTCTTTGACCATAACGCTACAGATCCCGAAATGCAAACAAGTGCAATTCACGGCGTAATATTTTTTTGCGCACTTTTGGGAAGAATTTTTCCACTCTCCACATTGTTCAAGCAAATACCTTTCATCGCCCAATTCAATACACATTCTGAAGCCAATTTGTATTTATCCACTTCTCAACCCTTTATAGTCGTGAAGTGAAATTTCAGCACTCTTAAAAAATATTTTAATCAAGCGAGTTAATGATTTGTAGAGACGACTATAAAGGACGGGGAGATGGATTAGATATACAGATTAGTTATATAAAGTGCCTAAAATTAGGAAGTGAAGGTTAATTTATTGATCGATGCTAAAAAGTGGAGTTATTCTCCCCAAAATTGCGCAAAAAATATAGCTCTGTAAATTGCAACTTTATTGTATTACGGGCTTTGTATCGTTAGGGTTAAAGACAAATATATAAAAACATAACGCTACAGACCTGCAGTAACTTTATACCCAGACATAGATCAAAGTAACAAAGAGAATTATATCAAAAATTTCAGAATTTTGGAAATTTTATCACAAATTTTATTTCATTAAAAGTGGTTGATTAATACCCAGAAGCAGATTTCAAATCATTAATTTATTTTTAGACTCCCCTCCCATACCCCTGCCTAGGGAGCATGGTATTAACCATTTTGCTAGATGCACTTTTCTTCAACATAAATATGTAAACCTAGATCTTTGGCATAATACCTATGAGCAAAGAAAAAGATTTTCAAGAAATTAATGCATTTTCACTATATAATAAACACAGCCCAACCCTTCCCCAGAACCCCTGACCCTGGAACCATTAATTAAACATTTTGGAAAAGGAACTCATGTTCATCATAACTATGTACTAAGTTAGTTTAATTAATTAGGAACAGAGAAAAATACTTTTTTAATACCCAGGGGCAGAGTAGATCTCAAAGAATTAATGCATTTTCATTATATAATCATTACAGTCCCGCCCGTACACCAGAAACCCTGACCCAGCGGCCCTGAATTACACAATTTTGAGAGAGGACTCAATGCACATTACATTCATGCCAACAGTTTGACTGCTTGATGTCCACAGAGGCAACATAGCCACATATGATCCACATATGAGTTTCACATGAGAATCATATGATTAATTTCATATGAGAATCATAGAAAAAGGGCATCATATGTGAATCATATGAAGAAAATATGATTTACATATGATCCACATATGTGAATCATATGAAAATAACTTCATATGAATTTCATATGAATTATCTAAGTGTGTTTCAAGCCATTTACATATGAGAATCATAGGAAAAGGGCATCATTTGTAAATCATATGAAACACTTTTGTGTGCTTCAAGCCATTTCCATATGAGAATCATGAGAAAAGGGCATCATATGTAAATCATATGAAACAGTTATGTGTATTCTCTTTCAATATTTTTTACACTATTGTACACACTTAAAAATCAGATATTTCTGCTTTCGATGAAAATTCATTTCATTACCATGAAATATCTTCATTGGTTAAATATTTCAAAATATCTTATAATGCTTACACAACGTTTTTTCTATAAAATCATTTCCATCAAGAGAAATAACTTATTTTTCACAGTGTACATTCTAAACAAGAAAATATACAAACAAGTCAGAAGCATATGTCGATACATGTATTAAACATATTCTAAAATAAACATAAATTTCAATATTTCAGCAAATGATTAAGTGGTTAAACATGTATACATGTACAAATGAATAACATAATTAGGTCATGTAAGTGTTCACAGAAAAATTGAAGTATCAGCAATGACATTTTGTAATGTGTATTCTCTATTGTAAATTTCCAAAAAATCAAGTTATTTGATATTCCAGCATACATTTAAGAATGGGAAATCTTTACAGGTTAAGATTCAGACAAGATTCCAATTTCATTGCTCCATATATTTCTTGGTTCTTTGTCCTTTTGTGTCCTTCAATAATTTCAGTTTTCCTCCCTCTGATCTTCCATGGCCATTTTAAAAATCTCTGAACTGTACCAAAAATGTAAATCCACCAGTTCTCCCCTTCCTAAACAATTTCTTTGTGGCACAGAATGGTCTCTACAAAAAGTTCAAATGTAAGAATAAAATAATTCTTAAATTACAAAATTTAATCTACAAGTTACTTTAAAGTTACTTATCATCAGCAAACAAATTTATTCCCAATTCACTGACAAAGATATAATTAAGGAATTTTTAAAGTTTTGTGTGTGAATGACAAAGACTTGTCATGAAAGCATATTTCATGAAGCTCGGTATGTCATTTTAATACTTTAATTTTATATTTCTACGTGTGAGTTTACACAAAAATGGTTTTCAAATCAATTTCACAGTTTGCTTTGTAGAAAAACACAACGAATGTAAAAATTACAAGATCAAACTAATGATATATATGTTATACTAGGTGTTTGGTCAATTGAATTCGCAATGTTCAGATAGTATATGTTAATTCAAATTGCCAAAAAATTAGGAATATTCTGACAAAAATATATTACTTTTGGACCCCCAAAAAACTACAGACAAGTAGATAGGCAGATAAAAGACTTTTTGATTCTAGGATATCTCAGACTTTGATGGAAAGAATGTAACAAAGTCTATTAATTAGTGTGTAGTAACCTTAAGTTTAAAGCAAGCCTTGGATCTTTGGATTGTTTCTTATGAGAGGCTGACTATGTATTGAACCTGAAAAACTAATATTCACACAGTAGATATTTTCTAAGCATAATTAAAACTTTAACTACAGAAAAGAGAGAGAACAAGTTCAAAGGTTCTCAATAGTTTTAAATATTTTGCAATTTACCTGAAACTAGGTTCTCTACATCTAGTGTTGGGAAAAAATATAGATGTCATTCAATGAATATATAAATGTAAATATTCAATGGATATTTTTGACACATACACATGCACATGTATGTTTACCTTGAGAGTTGCCACTGTTATTATCAATTTTTAGCTAAAATTCAAAAATTCAATTTACCCCCTCCCCCCCCACCTTAAGAAGTTTCATGACTTTTAAAGCCAGCAAATTCTATTCATACTTTCCATATTTTAAAAGTTCACTGGATTAAAACTGTTAAATAATGTTGGATAAAACTTTTATATCATTAAGTTGAATTTATTTTTGAAGAAGCCATGCAAAAAATGTAGATTACAAAGGAACAAAAATAAATTATCAAGAAATATTTTGTCATAAAGGAGTCATTACAGATGTACACTTTGATTTTTTAATGCAAATATATATTTTTACCTTTAATATTGTGATGTATATTTTTACCTTTAATATTGTGATGATGCAATCGTCTGTCAAAATCATCTGTAGGATCAATCCCCAGTCTTATCAGCTTCGGACTCTTTCGACTTAATAAAAAAAGCAGCACTGTGACACTGAACTCAAGTTGTTGAATGCATATATAGGACATAAAAACAACTATTTGTCATTAAGTTGAGGAAAGAATCGACTTGAACGATCTCAACATACATAAACGCCAACTGCTGAAAAGAACAAAGTTTCTACTTTTACTTTCAAATCAGTACGTAACAAAAGTCAAAAGGAATAGGACTCATTCGTCATATTTATGAAGTCAGGTGTCGCTGGTGTACTAGAAGTGGTTACGTAAACTCTTTAATCAGGGCGGCGCTTGTAACAAAGTAAACAAATCAACATGTTCTTCGAACTTGACAGTTGACGGAGCTAAACCAGGGGGCTTATTCGATCTTTAATCGAGCTGGAAAAAGGTTTATCTTAAACTTAGGTAATTATTTTCTGTAAATAATGTAAATTTATAGAAAGTTTCTAAGAAATATCGAGTCTAACAAGCATACATGACGAAGATAGTACAATGACAAAGTGAAATTAAGTACTGTTTACAATCGACATATTTGTGCTTGCACAAACACTACATTCAAATGGAATAAGTATATGGTTTGAATGCTTATGTATATATTTTATTATTGTTTTCATTTTTACATGACAATCATCGCACATCTATAGGTTATACATGTAGGCCTACACTGGCTACATAATGAACATTGCATTTCGTTGTTGTTGTTTGTTTGTTTGAAAGAGCAAAGTCCAAATTGATCATCGAGGTTTAATTAGTACAACGTGATTAATTATTGCAATGCAAATGTAAACTAAACATTCTTTTTATTTGAACAAATAACCATAAAAAAGAAAATAAACAAAATTTGAAACAAACACAAACACCTGACACATTTCAACCCTCACCAAAAGACTTTCCAGATCCTACACAGAGAAACATTTAATGACCATTCATTGATATTGATACAGATTATAGATTCTTGATCAGCTTTATATTGTTTTTCATAGTTACCAAAAAAAAATTTGGTGGCTCTTTTTACTTTGATGTAAATCACCCACATCTCACAGTGGTTTGTAAGAGCATTTGCACTGTCGCGGGTTCAAATCCACTGCAGGGTGTGGAGACCAGTCCTACAGATAAGACTTGTAAACTGTGGTCCTGTGTCGCAGTATGTGTTCATGGCACAAAAAAGATACAATGTATCACTGCTCAATGGCCCAGAAAGCCAAGAATTAGTATAAATTTGCAGTCGGCCTGAGCAAATGATGGTGTCTCAATATGAGTAAAAATTCTTCGGAAGGACATAAAACAACAAAGTTAACATAGATTTAATATGTGCCCTTATACTTTATAGTGCATATAATTGATTTGATTAAGAAATTTATTTGTTCTGTGCATCTTTTTCTCATAGTCAGTAGCTACGTATACATGTATACATAGAGCATAACACCACAAATGATTTTACAATTGATTTGCTAGGTCCATTTTGTACAGCATTTGTGTTTCCATGGTGTGGCCCTCTACAACTTTACAAAATTTACATTTACAATTTAATTAGGTTGGAAAGATATTCTCAGTAATAAAACCAGCTGTGTGTAAAAATAATTAAAAGGAATATATACATGCACAGTAGTAGCTGTTGTTATGCTAAAACTGAATACAAAATACATATAATCTTACAGTCATCTGAAAATAAATTTATTATCAGGAATATGGATAAAACTCATTTTCCGTCTGACTGTTAGCCGCAGAACTGTAGCTCTCCGAAAAAAAATTTTGGAGAGCTACAGTTCTGCAGCTAGCTGACTGTAAGATGTGTGTTTCATTTCTAAATAAAAGCCTATGCTGAGTAAATTGTTTTTTATTATCATAATTAGAAATATGTCATTGTATTTTATTCAGGAAATCTGCAGGTAAAATACCAGTAAGATGTCTAAGCTTAAATGGAGCTTTATTTTGGTCAAATGGTACATGTAATATAAAAATTCTATTTTTCCCTCATCCAATTCATGAAATGGCATCCATCCTATTGTCAGTGCTGTCAGGGGGAAAACAGGAATGGTATGTTAATGCATTTGTGCTTTTTAAATAATAGAAACTCTGAAAGTACTCATAAATTATACCTAAGCAATACTTCAATGCTTCTAATTTTAATCCTTAACAAAATATATTTCCTTTCATCATTACTAGGTGTATTACAACCTAACACTGGATGTTGAGATGTTTGGCAGTCCTATACATTCACCATGTTCACAGAGAAAATGTTCTGCTGGAAATATGGGGTAACATTCAGTCTGTATACACACATAGCCTAGTTTTGCTCATGCTTGGAGAATTCTCAAATAAAAAATAAAATAATTTTGTATGCAGTGTCTTCAGAATTTTCACAAACAGTAAGGATTTTATATTCATATGAAAAATAGATCAATGTTATTTATAAATTAAAAATATTAAAACACAGTTTAATTTACCAAAAACAAATACAGTCTTAATAATGCTATTACCGGTACTCTATACTAATTGCCACTCGTTCATATTTGAAAGGCCTCCAAAAAAAATTGAAGAGAAAACAAGCTGATGTCCATGTACACGAAGAATCCGTAGCAAGAGAACTTTGTGAAATAAAAGAATGCACAGACTTCACATTTTAAGATTTGTTAGTACAAAAAGTGACATTTAAATGGATTAATCTTTCCAAAGCTTGAACTTTTTGCTGTTAAGGAAATTGCTTATTTTTATTCACAGCTGTAAATAAAAACAAAAATTAAAGATTGTATTAAATATTTATACAAATTTATTCTTTTCACACTTAAATTTGTACAATGTTCTTGGTAACCAATGTTCGTCGATTTCACGAGTGTGAATACACCATGATTTTATGTATCCATGAAGATTAATTTTTGTTAACATATTGATTAAATTTACATTATTAATGAGTTATAATCCACAAAATTTCACACTCAGGCCAAAATAAAATTTTAGTTTGTTTGGAATTGCCTACTGTCTCATTGAAATGTCCCTTCCTGAAACATTTTTTTGACCAAAAGTAGGAAGATTTTTTTTTTATTTAGTCAATATTTTTTGCCCATTACATACAAAACAATGAAATATATAGTGCCAGATATATGTAAAATTAGTTTTTTGTTGATGGTAGATACTTTTTTAAAAGTCAGAAAATATGTTTACTATTTACTGAGATTTTTATAAAAAAAAAATAACATCAATAAAACAAAAATAATCTTTCCCCCTCCTTTGTCCGAAACCCTTCAGGCGGCATTTCCAAACAAACAATTTTTTTTAAGAATGGCCTCATGAATATTCAACAAGTACAAATTTTCTTGTCCACAAACATTGAACCACAGAAGTTAACGATTTTAATGACTCCACATAATGCATAATACAAGTACAAACATTTTTAATGTGTTGAGTTGGCTCGCGTAGCGAGCTAATCCTTGTCGACATAGCCGTTTCAGAGGGTTAAAAGTTTCAGAGCTGTAAAATTTTTCACGCATTCATCAAGGTGATCCATACGCCAAAGATAGTAGTTCTAGCAAAACATGCTTTTGTTTGAGTGATTGTATTAACTTAAGAAGTAAAAACTGTATAAAAGTCCATACTGTAACATTATTTATACCTTCATGCTTTTAAAGAAATTTTTGATTAAATACCTGTAAGATGTACAATTACTGCGTATGAATATGTTCAAAAATGTAAGGTGGATCTAATCTCCTATCTGAAGTTTATTTATAATTGACCTAGAATACTCCCTAACACAAACACCTGCTGCTCCCTCATTAGCTGCAGCTAGTTGTTGTTGAAAATCTATTTTTAGAATCCAGATTTGCTGTGGGAATCTTTAACCTAATTATTCCATAACACTGACCACTTCAGCTAATGTGCTGAAATAATACAGAAGCCCATTAGTGCCAACCTGTATTTATAAAGGAAAAGCAATATACACTTTATTAATGAACCGAACATGGATCAGACATATGATATTTAATCTCTTAAGATGCAAAATAAATTGAGTAAATGAAGGTATTGTGCCCAGATGTATGAAAAAGCTCAATTGACTCGAGCGAATCAACTCGCAGGCCCTTCAGGCCTTTGATTGTTTTCTTTTTAAAGCAAGCAAAAAAAATTGTATTTTCAAATAATGAAAAATTGACCCATGTGTCAAAAATACTTAAAACTATGTACTTGTATTCTGAAATTTAAAAAGTATCAGTTCTACTTCTTCTAAGCACATCTCACTTTTTATAGCCTGCTAGCTTCTTACAATACATGTATTAGAAAGAATCTTTCAGATTGAGGCTTTGATAGCTTAAATGCTTGCACTGAATTTTTCGTCGCATTTGTTAAAGAATATGTCTCTGAGCCTCAGTGAATTTAAAGAAACATCACAGTCACTGCTAGTTAGCAATGGGGATACTGGTCTAAACTTTATGATGCACACTTGAAGCTCAGTCTTTGTATACTTTGTGTCTTGATCGCAGTCATGGAGCTGTTGCTGGAATTTAGGCTAATACTGAATGTCAGGTTTACTGCATCCTCCTTTAGTCTACTTTTGTCTCCTGTAAACAAGTATGTGCAAATATTACTTTTGTATTGTACTGAGTTAAAGTAGAATATAAATATAATCAAAATTTACCATGGGAAAAGCAAACACCCTACGAGTACTAATCATGTGAGGGAAAATAACTCATTATTCCCGGTGTTAAAATTTAATATATTTGTCTGTATATCTATAATAAATTTTAATATTTCTATTATAAAAATTATAACATGTGTAAATTACAGACTTGTTCATTTGCTAATAAATCAAGTCAAATCTATGGGGACATAAAAACATTATAAAATCCGTTTGTTCTCATTTCAAAAAAAAAACTTCCACTGTACATTAAATTTATCAGATTTAATCCTTAACAAAATCATGAAGCAACATGAAGGTTTTTGACATTTAATTCGATTTAAAACTTTTGAAATGATATTGCCATGTGTCAAGCTATTAATTTTGGACACTGTTCATATAAATCAATCAAATGTCATTCGAAAAAAAGATACGAAGGTAATTCACTTTTTTCAGCTTAGTTTAAAACAAAATTGTCACAAAGTCGACGTTTTAATTTGACATTTTCATCGTTAAATGTATATGATTAATGATATATACTTCGTGAATTACTAATTAGATTTTATCAAAATCATTGTTTTACCGAAAATCTATTCCTTCTTATCGCCGTCTCCGAAATTCTGATGACAAGCGACGTCGTGTTTACCATGCAAACTTCCCTAGTCAGCTGATTTTAATGATCGATTTAGCGTCTCTTTTCGTCTCAAACAAATATCTGGATCTGAAAAAAATGAGTGTCCGCAACCTCTACAACATCCTGGCACATCACAGCGAGTTGGCATTCCTTACAAATAAATTAATTTGGAGGTATATGTCTATGAGAAACTACTGTTTCTCGCCACGCTACCATTTGTTTACACTCAGTCGAGCGCTTGACAAATTCAAACGTTTGCGTAACAACCTCTAATACCTACAGCGCCACCCGACGGTTAATGACGTGAATGCATACTATTGCATTTAGCCTAACATGTAGGTTGTAGGCCTTATGTTTACAACAATTCCCTTATTAATTAATATCCAAAATTACTTACAAATCACTAACGTTATGTAGATTTACGAAATGCATTTAACAATATGAATTAGATTATTATCTTTAAAAATCTTTAAATCTTAAAAAAATTGTTGGAAGATTACTTACTTTTTTCCAACACCAAGCACTTCTGCTGCTGCAGTGACGTCAAACATGACGTACACTTTTATCCAATAGAAGTCAGAACCGGTCCGGAAAAAATACGGAATTATTTTGATTTTACTCAAGTAATAAAACAAGCCCAAAAGATTTGAAATAAAAAGCAAATTAATGTATTCTTTATAAATTTTGTCTGTGGAATGCATTATTACAATTTTTTTTGATTTTTTTTTTAATATATAAGGGAAGGGGGGGGGGGTGTTGAACAGAATAGAGTATTAGTAACGCATACTTAATTGCTAACAAATTCTTTTGAATTAATGTCCTTTTTAAAAAAAACTTTTGATATATTTATCATTGAAATTGCAATTTTACTTGAGTATATAAAGGGTGAATTAGTGAATACCTTATTGCATATCTACAGGGTGTCCCAAAACATATGTTACACTTTTAAACCATTATAGAAATTTTATGCCTTAAGTTACAATAATGAAATTTAAAATGTATTATAAAATTGTTATAAATTTTTTGTGAAGCATACAGTTGCCACCGCGTTTCCTTATTAATCATCAATATTTTTTTCTTTAGAATAACATATGTCATTTTACAACATGTTACAAATGACGTCCCTTGAGTTCACTTTGTTTGAACACAATTCCTGAAATTTTTATTTACCAAGCTCTAAGTGTAACACATATTATAAAATTTTATATTTCACTGATATGAAGACGTCACCATTGCCGGTGAAGGGCTGCAAATTTGGGCCTATGCTCGGCACTCAGGGCCATTGAGCAGGGAGGGATCTTTATCGTGCCACACCTGCTGTTACACGGGGCCTTGGTTTATACGGTCTCATCCGAAGGACCGCCCCATTTAGTCGCCTTTTACGACAAGCAAGGGGGTACTGAGGACCTATTCTAACCCGGATCCCCACGGGATGATCTATTTCGAAGGGAATATTTTGTGAAAGGCTACTTGTGATCAGAAAAAGTGAACAGATTGTTGTCTGGGAATATTTTTATTCGTGAAAATTGATATTCGATGCTGAAATGGCACGAGAAACACGTCCGAAGTTTGATGATAAACGTAGGAGGAATTTCGGTCACTGAAAAAGGATGGATGGATCCGATGGATTGAGAAACTTGGCCGAGCCGGTTAATTTGCAATTTGATCAAAAACGTTTTACGATTTCAGTAACTAAAAGCACTTTTCGTAAAACACTGTTAAACACAGACAAAAGTGAAAAAAAATGTAAACAAACGTTAGTTTTCTCTATGTAGGGCCTTCACTGTAACACAGGTTGAATCGATAGTCCCAAAACTGTATGTAATACTTGTTCATATTTTAAATAAAATAATTATCATTTTACTTGCTTATTTTGATCATTTTTATACATGAAAAGCAAGTACAGCAGGTTAGTTTATAATCTGTGTACTGGTAGATATTATTGCGCCGTGTGATTAGATCATGTATTGACCTCTGAAAAACTTCATACAGAATTGAAGATATTTTCTCTCTGTATGTTTATATAATGGAGAGATACCACAAATGTATATATTGCATAATGTCAGTTTATACATGCACAAAACGACAATTATCGATTCTTCAATTGCATTACGGTATTGGAAAAATCAAGGAGCGGAGCTTACTGGCCGCAGTAAAAGCTGGGTCCTCTTCACGTATCATCAGTGCCTAAAGCGGTCCCAGAAAGCTAACGCCAGGTTCGCTCTAGCGGACCCAGAGCTGAACCCTAGCGAACCAGGAGTGCACGCAGAGCAGTCCAAGAATTTCTGAAAGCAAACCTGAAGCGAACCCAGGAGCGAGCTCGGGATTCGCTTTGAGTTCACTCTGGTGTTAGGTCACATCTGGTTGGTACTGTACATTATTAATTGATTATGACATTATTTTGTTTAATGCAGCTATCAAAACATATATCTACACGTGTTTACCCGGTGTTTGTAAGAAGTTCAATCTGACTTACTATTGAATTTATGGAATTAATGTTATACAAGTGTTCAAGTGGGAAAAAAATGAAAGCCTTTTCCATTATGGAAGAAATTATTTAGTACATTATTTTGTAGGAAAATCACCCCGAAAGGAAGCTTAAACGTCCCATGTAAGGGAGGGAGGGGGTGACTGGGGTTTAATTGTGTGAAGACATCAATAGTGAAAGACTTCATTTTTATACCTTATATGACTTTCATTAGCTTCAGTGTATATGCCAATTTTGGGGAAAATCTACTGCCTACGTCCAGGTATTATAAAGATCCATCTCAAAATACAGGTACATTTAGTATAGGATTTTATTATACCTCTGCTGTAATTACTATACGTAAAATTAATACAATAAAACTGTCTATTTCCCTTATTTGAAGACTTCTCCCTGGAAAATCAAAGCTACTTTTGGGGACTACTCCCCCATGAATATTTATAAGTATTTTTAACCAATCAAAGTGTTCGGTGGGTGAAGCATTCAGGGAATCATGACATCATGTTGTAAGCAATTCAACTATGACGTCAAAACATTTAGACATACGATGTCAAAACCATACTTCAGTTCCAGCAAAATGAAAACAGCGATAATTCTTCGAAATGTCAGTTAATACTTTTTAAAATTTTTGTTATTTATCATTTATCATACAATGTGTTAAAGCGCTTACATTTGTAATTATGTCTCTACGGTGTTTATTTTTTTATGTTGGAATATCTGAAAAAAATTAAATCACCTATGATTGTTTCGGTATAATAAACAGTTATGAAATGGGAACTCGGGAAATAGCAAATTTATGGTTCCCCTCGGCGGGAAATAGTTTTCTCCCTCGGGGTACCATAAATTTGCTATTTCCCTCGCACCCATTCCATAACTGTATAATATTGGAAAGTGCCACTTTTTAGCACTTTAAGGCAAAGTATGCGAATACTCCTCTAACAATAGAATTTTTGTTCAAAATATAATACATGATGAGTAAAACTATATTTAAGAAATAAGGTATCATTTTATAATTTCTATCAGCATATAAAGACGGGTTGGTCACGAGATTAAATTCCATAAAGCCCGAAAGGCTTTGAGATGAATTTAATCTCGTACCATCCCATATTTAAAGCCCAATAGATGTTTTAAAATGATACCTCATTACTTATATTTACATTTGTGACTTATTCATACTTAATATTTGTCGTATTGTGACTTTTAACGTGTGAAATGCGTTATTTCTCAAACCCAACGGCATGTATGTAATTCCCTGAACTTGCGTCGACCCTTAATGACGTCTCAGAGAAATTGCATCGAAAGTTTATCCATACGCACATCTATAACCTCTTGACCCCGTACCTGTATTTATACAGTAACTGTTATGGATACGCATTGCTTTCAGTAGTGTTATATACAGGAATACATTTTCAAATGTAAATATTGCACATTATATGCAAAAAATACAACATTGTACCCTCTTGTTACGCAATTAGGCATCTCAAAATGTACAAAATGTATGAAAAATCATCACTGTTAATCTGGAGAACTGTGAGGGGAATGAATTTGAAATTTGCAAATGTATTGCTTTTGGGCTTTTGCAGAATTTGAAGTTTAATGTAGTGGTAACCATTAAACATGACTTTGGACTACTTTAAATTAGCTAGTACTTATTGTTTAAACAAGCATGGTTTAATAAATTGGGGATTGCTCTTTGCCTGCTTTCATAATAAGCGGGACTACTGTGAGACTGCAGTGGTACTGCTTTACGTATGCACTGAGATTGATCTGGGACTTAAGAATTGTAGAAAGCAATCCTATCAGTCCTAGGTCTAGCAGTTAATTATAGTAAGGACATTCTTAAGAAGGAAAAATGATACAAGCAGCTTTTTGGAGGAGAATTAATATCATGTCAACGTTTAGAAAAGTGGATAATTCTTTGAATTTTTTTCACTTTGGACTTGGAAATTGAAATAGACTTTGAAAAGTTTAGTTAATATTTTCATAAAATTACAAAAATGGACGATTCTACTATTGTTTTTTTTCGAGATCAAACGAAGTGCCGTGGGCATTATTCTCCAATAAATAACGGACGTCAACAAAACTTTAAAAGACTAGAAACACGTATCAAACCCTTGCATTTGAAATATATCTCTGATTTAGATTGAAATACTTTTAAGACCATATCAATGTGTCGTCAATCGCAGTATAAACACATGCACATTTCATTAAAGAAGTAGATGAATGTCGGTTTTTTGTAGCTTAGCGGGGCTGTTTCACGAACATCCCTATGTCATCTTTAAACTCGGTGATTTTAGTGATAAACCGGTAAAATAGAAAATTAATTTTTGTTTTTGTACATTTATAAAAAATAATGAATGTGTGATATAGACATATTTTTAAATAAAGAAAGGTTATTTTTTCTGCGGCGAAAGCTCAAATCATCTGTATCCCATGCACAAGTAAACAAACAATTTTCCACTCTGTTGCTAATAGAAACAGCGTAATCGCCAAAAGGTGACCTTATTCGTTTCTCTATAGAGAAACGATCAATTGTATTTTAGAAATGATAGCAGAATAAAAATAATGTCCTTGTTGTCGTGAAGGATTCTGAATAACCTCCTTATCTCGAAATAATGCTTGAAATATAAAAGCTTCAGCTAGCGCCTCGGCTTTCATCTTTCATAGAATATATCTCGACCTCGGAGGTAATTCTGCAACATTCACGAAAACGTGGACTTTTTTTAATGAATCACACTCAGTAGAGGTTTACAGATAAAAACAAATTTCAGAATATATTTGCTTAGTGCTAAAAGTCTAATATTAAAGAACTTTATGCGGTATATAACATGACTTTGCCCACACAAAGTCAAATTTTGAAACATTCTTGAAATGTGCTGAATTCTATAAAATGTATGAGAAATATAAATTATCAGACCATATTATAGTTTCAAAGTAGTTTATTAACAATTTTTGTTTTTAGGACTCAGAAACTACTCCGATTTTATATTATTTTTTAGAACGACGACAAAATGGACAAAAAATTTAACAATTTTAGCTTTAAAATTCATAGAGCGCAAGTTTGCTCAGGAACAATATTTATATATTTCATTGATATTATCATTTAACACATTATATCAAAATATTAAGCCTGATCAAACCTGCGCTCGATGATTTTTCCTAAAAATATCGACGTAATATAAACATTTTTCTGTCTAAATCATGGCAACTTTAAATTATCATTTTCGTGACGTTATTTCAAACATATGACGTCATTGCTTATGATAATATTCAGCGCTATGAAGTCAGCATACTGTGAAATCACATATTTTCGTAGGGTCATATTTTCGTGGTTTGACGAAAAAAATTTAGTTCGTGGGGATTTGATTTCGTGGATGAAGAACGTTTTAGTGGTTGTGCATATAAAAATTTACATTTCGTGGTGGACATAAATTCGTGGGTTTCTTCATACCACGAAAACAACGAAAATTTAACCCCCACGAAAATTAGTGAATTCACAGTATATCCCCTTGTTAAAGAACATAATTAAATATTTCTCCGTCGAGGTTTGGAGGGCAAATATTGGTTATTCCCGAATAAACTTCTATTAAAATAATATATACTAAACCAGGTAAATTTATGAGGAACAGCAAAATGGTAAGAATAAGACGATACAATTTTTCTTTTACTTTTTTGCCTTTCTTCGTAAAATCAACCAAGCTTGATATGTTTTTTTTAAAAGATTTTATAACACTTATGAACAAACCTAACATATTCTGATATTTGTTTTTTTCTATAAACCTTTAAATTACTGAGTATAATTTGTCTATACCTGCTATTTTGAAAAAAAAAATTAAATAAAATTCTATTTTATTTTTTAAGTGGAAGGAGAAAAAAATCAAAGAATTATCGACTATTTTAAAGCAATATGAGCTGAATGTTTGACATCGGAAAAAAGTAGCAAATTTGTATTCAAATATATAAATGACAAAAAAGAACATTTATAGACTTCTGTTGTTTTTATTTAATATAAAAAAAACTTTTTATACGCAAAGCAAAATTGAATTATTGTCGTCCTGTACAATAATGATTTCTTATATATTACTGTATATTCGGTTGTAAAGAATTTTTTTTTCTGAAACATTTTTAAACTTTATTTAAGTTTTATTGATCATAAGGGTTTAGATTGCATACATATCAATCATAATAAAACATTTAACCAGCAAAATAAAATTATCAAAAATGCAGCTTATATTGCTTTACCGGTAAGTCTTCTCCAAAGAATAAAATTTTTGTATCTGTTTTCAAGTCTTTTCGGGGATTGTATGAAGCACTTGTGAATAATATAACTAATAAATTCAATTTAAGTTAATTAATTATTTTTGCTTTGCAGATAGATAAATGATATTTCCATCAACACTACTGAAGGTCACATGACTTTAGCGAGAGCTGCGCGCAGACGTTCTCGTCTATTTACCCTTTAACTACCAGAGATTTTGCGTTTTTACTGCAAATTGACTAAAAATTTTCGAATAGATATTTAGATAGTTTCTAGTCACTTTTACATAAAGCAACCTGTGTATTTTCTTAAAGGTAAAATTCTAAAGTATTTAATTTGTAGAGTAAAATGACATTGTGGTTGCCATGGCAACGGATATTACCCATAATTGCCAAAATATGTGTTTTTCTCCTTTTTACTTCCCAGAAATACAAACTAATTTACAAATAATGCATCCATAAGACCATAACAGATTTAGTGATACTACTAAAACAAAGAATTAATTGTCAAATATTTTTAAGTTACACTTATTAATTTTATTTTAAAGAGGGGTTTGACTTAATATCTGCAACCGTAAACATGGTAATATATTGCGGCATTACAGCTGTCTGAACGTAGTAAGCAATTTTTCAATCGCTTTCCCTCTTACAGTTTTCGATTGATTCCAATAAAATTTGGTACACTCGTAGAGAACACTTACACAATTTTTTTTTCATTTTAGTTCTTTCATTTCAATGTAAAGTGTTGCCATGGTAACAAAAAATTGAATTTTGAGAAGGGTACATTTTAAAGATTGTTACGATTTCAACAAAATGTGGAAAACTACACTGTGTATTCAATACCATGCTGCGCATTGAAATTACAAATGATGTTACAAAAATTGATATTTATAAAATGTTGGTCAAAGGGAGAGAAGGAAGAATATACTATAAAAACTGTTTTATATTCCGTTGTTAAGTCGTTAGTGTTGATTTTATGTCATTATCATAAAATTCATGAAAGAAAATATCTCGTCTTTAATATCCTTTTTACTTCCTAGAAAAAAAAGCTATATGTCTAAGATTAATTGGTTGTATGTTGTTTTTTATTATATGATTAAATAATTTCTATCACTCTGATTGGCTGAGATCCAACTATGTTAAAAAAATATTACGTTGTATTGACCTGCACGTGACGTTCCAAGTCAATACAAGGATTAATTTCCTCTACATTGATCTAAAAATAGATTGGGGAATTCCAAATTGATACAAATTGTTTTAGAAAGTGTGATTTTTATTTTCATGTGAACAAAACATAAGCGAATATATATTTTAGGTGAGGGTGGTAAGAGGGGATGCAGGGACCCCCCCCCCCTCTTTCGACTCTTTTACTGAACAATTTTTTTTTTACTTTTTGGCAGTCAGTTTTCCCTGATGATACTCCTTCCTTTCAAAATCTCTCCTATAAAAAGACAGACATTATATATTTCTTTCATGGCTACTAAAATTGATTTTAAATTTTTTTTTTCAAATTGATACGACTGGTAAGGTTTATTAACATTTTAATTCTGCTATTCTCATGTATATGGCAAGGACTTAATAAAATGCAAACAAGTTATGAGCTGTATCATTTTATCAGTGAATCATATAATAAAACAATTATTGCTCTTTTTTCGGTCAATACAATGATTTAACCATCTTCATAGTACAATATTCACTTTGCCCTTCGGGCTCGGTGAATATTGTACTTCTCAGATGGCTAAATCATTGTATTGACCTCAAAAACCAGTAATAATTGTATAATGTCCCATTCAAAAATGTTTCACTAAGGCCTCACCAATAAAAAGTTTTGTTCGTCGGACCCGCGCGCTCGTATCGAAACAAAACTTTACAAATAATATTAATTTAAAATCCCCACACCATGGAAATTCTGTGCATTCTGTTTTCTGTTCAATTTCCGCTGTATTTATAGTACTTTTAATCTACTCACTATGCAATTATAAAAAAATTAACTCTCCGCTAAAATTTTTTCCCGCCTAAAAAATTTGTCTACAATAAAGTAATAATATTATTATTTAACCGCTAGCCCGTTCGTACTTTTTTCATCAAATGTCCAACAAACAAGAAATTAAATTGGTGGGGCCTAATGTAGAGACGTAACAATATACTGACGATCAAAAGTTTGACCGTTTGTGGCAACGCACTTTGAAAAAATTACGCATTTTGAAAAAAAATTTCAAAGTGTGTAAAATTTTTCAAAGTGCGTTCAATTTTGGACACACTCAACGCACTTTGAAATTTTTTTTTCAAAGTGCGTTAAGAATGCACATAAACATTTTTTACCATGGAGGCATTTAACGCACTTTGAAAAAAAAATATGTATGAAAATAAAAATTCTGGAATTAGATTTTAGTAATACGAGCTCGTAGAGGAAATCAAATTGTAATAATTATATCTTTCGAAAAACGTTTTGAATTTACACGAACTCATTTAACCTCATTGAGAACAAGGAGAAGACAAGTAGAAGGTCTCTCATCCCAACTCTTTTTTTTCTTAAACATTGTACATAGCCGTCGGTAGCAAATTGATAGTTGACCCCACAGATAAGCCCCAATTTTTAATACATACATGTATATATTATGTATATCTTTGCAAAATATTTATATGCTTACATGTAACCCCCCTTTCCGGTACTGATGCCTATACTACACCCAAATATAATTGTTTACATAACTGGTATGACGTTGAAAACTTTCAATAAATTTAAGTTTACATAAAATGCATGCAAACTTGAAAAAAAATTAAGTACAGTAAAGCATTTAAGAGAGAAAGAATTTTCAAAGTATGGAAAAATCAAAATCGCTAACTTTCACATCCTGAAGTGACCTCTTCACAGAAGAATTATCAAACAGGTTCAATTATTTATCATACCTAAGATTTGCAGGAATATTGACAAATCCATACACAGTTTTTCAAATTGCGTTAATATAGTCCATATTAACGCACTTTGCAAAGAAATTTTATTTTTTCAAAGTGCGTTGACCTGGTCTCAAAATTTAATGCACTTTGAAAAAAAAAATCAAAGTGCGTAATTTTTCAAAGTGTGTTCTTACAACCGTTATTCAGTACTCAAGGACATTGAGCAGTGAGGGATCTTTATCATGCCTACGCCTGACGTGACACAGGACCTTGGTTATCGTCAAGTTCCGAACAGATGTTACCCATTTTGTATCAACTTAGGTCAGTCGCTGGTCGAGATTCGAACCCATGACCTCCCTATCACGGAGCGATAGGTACCGTGAACGGTGCCAAATATTTTAGATGCACCTGTATATGTGTAATGCCTAGTCATTTTTGACATCAACGCCCCCCCCCCCCCATTTACTAGAGTTTTATCATAGAATTAGATTACTTGTCTGCAGGTTTCAGAAGTTTGAATATTAGAATTCTCCTCAATATGTACTCGAACATAAATATCACTATCTCACCAATAAGTTTTAAAAGACTGTCATAGGGCCATGGAAAAGCACTACGCACACGCCTTTCGATTCCTTAAAACGGTGTCAAATTGTTAATTGTTCTTAATTACAACTCTTTCTATAAGGGGCAAGAAAATGTTCATTCATTGAAACATCACCAGCCTTTATAACAGTACTCAGATTTCAAAATACTTGTGGATATAGAAAAATGATCCTTCATTTTTTCCATATGATCAACAAATGTAAAATAATATACATTTTATGATGGAGTTCGAGTAACACGTGTTCTGTTGAACCCAAGAACCAAACTGTCTGCCTGAGGCCGTTAGGCCGAAGGGAGACAGTTTGATTCGAGGGTCGACAAAACACATTTTGCCCGAGATTTTTTTAGCTCACCTGAGCCGAATTAAGGCTCAAGTGAGATTTTCTAATCACTTTTTGCCTGGCGTCCGTTTGTCTGTGTTTCTACTGAGTGTCTAGCTGTTTGTCCATCTGTCTGTCTGTAAACTTTTCACATTTTCAACTTCTCAAGAACCACTGGGCCAATTTCAACCAAACTTGCCAAAAAGCATCCTTGGGTGAAGGGGATTCAAGTTTGTTCAAAAGAAGGGCCACGCCCTCATTTAATGGAAGATAATTGGGAATTAATGAAAATTTGATGGTATGTTTTAAAATTCTTCTTCTCAAGAACCACTGTGTCAGGAAAAATGAAACTTTTGGGGAAACATTCTCAGGTAGTGAAGATTCAAGTTTGTTCAAATCATGACTCCCGGGGTAGGGCGGGGCCACTATGGCCAATCAAAGTTTTACATCGACATATATAGGAAAATTCTTTTAAAATCATCTTCTCAAGAATAGCAAATCCATGATTGGTCATGAGACTACTTATAAATCTATTTTTTCAATAATAAACCAATTTCTACTTTTCCTAGCCCCATTACTTAGGTGAGCTATGTGGCCCAGTGGCCTCTTGTTTTACATGCATGCATTTTGTACTGTGTTTCATGATGTAACAATAGGTCCCTCACTTTTGATCACCAACAAATGAGAATGAAATTAAGTTTGTATAAAAGATTTTTAAAGGTATAACAAAATATATATTTCTCTGCAAAGATACCCCCGTGTAAATAAACAAAAGCTTTGGATGAATCTGTTAAATAACAATTCATTATCGCTGGAATAAGAGATTTTTAAAATATTTTCCGTTGATTTAAGATGTAAAAAACACAAGTTTTACCAAAATTGTGGAGGTTTTTAAGGCATAATTTCAGGATATATCTGATTAAACTTTTATGAACTTATTTCCAAAGCGTTTTAAAAACCAGAGGCGACTTTGTATTCAAAAGCGCATTTTACTATTTTTGCGCGATCATCTGGCACAGAATACATACTAGCTCAGTTTTACTTGTTTTTTGTAACACTTTAATCAGCTTTCTAAGCTTCCTCAATGCACATACTTGTAATCCCGGCTAATTTGTAAAAGACCATTCAACGAGGGAATTTATTTTAGTTAATCCAAAACTGACTGGAAAAAAAGAAGTAATCAAACCTTCATGCTGTGGTAAATATTTGAAATTTTCCATTAAAAAAAATCTTAGTATTGTACACATGATTCTAAATTTAGATCATTACTCCAAACGTACTAAATAAACACCAATTCTCGTCTGCCCCCCTCCCAATACGAGTCTGCATCTGTTTGAGTTTGTTTGGGTCATGCTCATTATCATGCATAATTTCTGATTCGTAAAAAGATAACGATAATATTGAATTATATTTGATGAATTGCTCCTTAAAGTGTAAAATTGTGAGTCGATCCTACAAATCCAAACTGTAAAAATGTGTTGAAACAGTGTTTGTCAAGCACATTATTGCACACAGTCATAGTATGAATTAGAAATGCAAAATAATTTGTATCATGAAACGATAACTGTTGATATCCTTGCTTCATAATTTCACCCCTTAGCTTGCATCATTTATTTAACTGTTCGTTAGTAGAACATGTTCTTGGGTGTCGAACCAACTGAGATATTATACATCATTAACAGGTAACAACAATTTATTGCTTCATGAATAAGTAGGGAAAGTTGACAGTAGATAGAAAGAAATGGATAATAATTTGAAGGTAGTTAAAAGATGATGTAACACAGTGAAAAAGATCATAGAAGAAAAAGGAATTACATTCCAAATTTCATTCAACACAATCTCTTTTCGGATTGAAAAGATGCCCTTAGATGTTCATTCGAGGGTTGCCCCGAAAATAACCCACCGTTTTCAATATTTCATATTGTATAAATGTACACAACCCTAAAACATGCTACTAACTGCACGCAGTACAGTCTTGCTATTTAGCTTACATGAAATACTACAAGGTCTGCACAAAACACTGCACCGTTTGTTCCTTTATCTGCGCACGAAAGGCTTCACGGTTAACACGAAAGGCTGCACGAAATGCTCTGCACAAGTCTTTGTACACGAGTCTCACATGCTTCGAACTCAATTTGGATTTTTTTTCTTAATGTCTCAGATAATTAAATCATTCCGGGTTAATTATATATTAATTATAATTTTCAATTTTTCAACAACATCTTGAATTTTAAACTTGCAATCCCAGTACAATACAAACAGGAATATTCAACTGTTCAATTGCTATTAATTTAAACTTGTCATTTAGCATTTAATCTGTGTGTATAAAGTTGAAATACATATTTTCGCTAATTCCTGTATGAAGATATTTGTATAAATTTGACATTTATAATTTCAAATTGAATGTTTTGCAATTACATTTTTTGTAAAAAAAAAAATCGTTTTAATACTAGATTATAAACGCAGTATTTGATCATGAGTAATAATATACTATTATGGACATTTTTGGTATTAAATATTGTTTGCTATTCATCAGATTAATTATCAATAGATATTTTCTTTTCAGAAAAAAGTGTCAAACGTCAAGGTGAAGGAAATTATATGTAAACATTGGACGTAACATTGAGATAATCAGTACTAGGACGTCAAATTTCACAGAGATATTTTTTGCGACAAAGATACAAGTTAGTTTGACGTTTTAGTTTAATCTAATTTTGAAAAACATTAAGTTTCCATATATTTAAACAGTTTTTGTTAGAGCTTTAATGCACTGCACAGATATGACAACCGAGACAAGTCCCTCCCTTCACAGACATTTTTTTATTTCTAGATTCTGAATGTGGATTGCGACTTTCTCACATAGTTGTTTCACGAAAGTTGCACGTTCATCACATGCTATTTGCACTCTTTTTTCACGGTTTGCACGAATATGTTGTACCTTACACGAAACGCTCCACGGCTTACACGAAGCGCTGCGCAGTTTACACGAAACATTGCTCTATTCGCAGAAAACGGAAAGTTTGTAGCATGTTTCAGAGACTGGTAGATTTTCTTTTATTTTAATAAGATTTTGATGTGCCTTTTAGGAATGTTAACTATAGTTCTAAGCACTGGGATGCATTTAAAATTCCTCTTTTAACTCATACTGCACCGAAAAGCAGAAACATATAGACTCTAGATACTCATGCAAATTTCAATCGAAAAAATAACAGGAATCATTCTACTTTCTTTTTATATATTGTTCTTACCTTATATAATCTTTCCTGATACAGTAATCGCGTGATCTGCAAACAAAAACATAATTAATAAATTGTATTTAACTTTGGTGTTTCTTCATTATATTTACCTTTAGTTAGAGGATATTTTTATTTTGACTATTAACTTCGAAAACAAGATGTGTTTGTTTAACACCGACAGCTTATCAAACTTTCTTAATACATAATTGTGTATACTGTGTCGTTTTCAGGGGAAGAAAAAAATTCAGAATATCGGTGATTTTTGTCGAATATTTTCTGAACAAAGAGGACGAATTAAAGATAACTATTGCGCAGTGAGTACGCTAAGTGCAAAAAGTTGAGGTCATTGCGAAGAAACCAAGATTTTTTTAAATAGGCAAAAATGTATTTGTATGCTATCATATATTCAAATGGATTTGATTTTAATAAATGACAATAGATTTGGATTGTTGGGACATTTTGAATTTCCTTAGAATTGAATTTGACGCTTCACGCCGGCATAACCTGCTTCATGATAAATATGCCGATATAAAGCGATGTAGTTCATTTAAGTAATAAAGTCCGCGTTTTCGTGAATGTTGCAAAATAACCTCCGAGGTCGAGAAATGTTGTTTGAAAAATAAAAGCCGAGGCGCTAGCCGAGGCTTTTATATTTCTAACAACATTTAGAGACCGGGGAGGTTATTCAGCATCATTCACGACAACAAGGACTTTCTTTCTATTCTACTATGTATGGTTCAAACGCTTAATTAAAGATTATCGTTTCCCCTTTAGAGAAACGAATTAGATCACCATGCCTCGATTACGCTGTTTCATTTAACACCAGAGGTAAAATTTGTTTGCTTACTTGTGTATAGAATGCAGACGATTTGAGCTTTCGTTGCATTAAAAATAGCCTTTTTAAATTTCAAATATGTTTGTAATATGTGTTGATCAGTTAAAATGAATATACAATAACAAAATCATGTTCTTGCATTACTGCTAAAATCACGTTGTTTAATGTGTAGGGAGGTCCGTGGAATAGCCCCGCTAAGCTGTAAAAACCGACAGTCATCAGCAACTTGATGCAATTTAAAGTGTTTATACTGCAATAGACGACACATCGGTGCAGATAAATGATCCAAACACGATATACATGTTTCAGACTCTTTATTATCCTCTATCTCAAGCTTAACTGGGTATATCGCATTGACATTAGAATAGATATGAGCATTGTGAATTTACAATACGTCTTCAATATATCTAAATGTCGAGTTGAAGGCCACAGAATATGTTTTCATTTTTTTCAAGTATAAGTGCATTAAAACATAATTTATTGACCTACATTTGCCCTAGGGTGAAAATGAAAATCTCAGAAGTTTTTAACATATCTATTGGGCGCCAACAATGATCTCTCAAACAATTGTTAAAATGCAAGAGGAGTTCCGGAACCAGGGACTTTTGCAGAACAACGACATTTTCGACCCCTGTTTGTCTCTAGGGTAAAGCTGCACATCTAAATAGGATACAAGAAATATGGTCCCCCAAAGGGTGATTAAGCTACTGTGTAAAATGAAACAAGAGGAACACGGGCCTTATAGGTCACCTTAGCATTCTGCAACAACTTTCCAGTTACTGAATTTGATTCGTGTTTTAAGCCAGGACCCGGTTGTATCAACGGTTCATTAAATTTAATGAATTATCAAGCCTAATGATTCATTAAATTCTTAATGATACATTAGTTAATAGAGTCATTAAAGTGTGTTGTACAAAACCTTTATTAGAGTCTTATTACTTAATGAATCATTAAATATTTAAGAATTCATTAAAGATCTATTAACATTAGGAAAACATCCCGTAATGCATTGCGTTACCACTTCCGTGGGCGTTTCCTTTGTTTACTATTTACTTATAATAAAACCAGTTTAAAAATCCGCCAAATTAGAACTCATTTTTAATTATGACGCAAAAATTAAAAATTACGTCATCTAACCCATTCCGAGCGTCTAAAAGGATATATCATTAAACGTCATTTCATCGAAAATCAAAAACTCCTGCTGCACAATGACTGATGGAATTCAATTTAAAAACAATAGAAATCGGGGGAAAAATTTCGATTCAAGTGAAATTCAACTTTTAGCTGATCTAGTGGAGAGAAATGTTGACATCATTAATAGCAAACTCACAAACAGCGTTACCAACGAGAAAAAGAAAAAAGTTTGGGACAACATCACTGAGCAAATTAATGCCTTAGGGGTTTCCTGTCGCACAACTAAAGAAATTAAAACCAAATGGACGAATATGCACCAGACGGCAAAAAAGGAATTTAGCAACAACAAACTTTCACAGAGGCGAACGGGAGGAGGACCCTGCGCCAAACCTTTGTCGACGGTCAGCGAAAAAATTATCGACATCTATAAAGATTCTCCAACCTTTACTGGATTGTCTGGATTCGAGACTCAGGCACCTGGTAGGTTTGAGTTCCTAACTTGTAAGAAACACAGTATATTAGATACTAATTAAAGGCATAGCGCAAGGGGGGGGGGGGGATTGTTAATTGAAAGGCTGTTTGCCC
>NW_026928441.1:0-3371 GCF_032062105.1 Saccostrea cuccullata
TGATAAATTTTCTCCTTGTCTTACCCCTATTCTGCATGGAAAATATTTAGTAACCATATCATACACAGCTATTCTAGATTAACTTTCAAAGTACTTTGAAAAAAAATCATTATCACATTATTTTCTAGCAATACCAATTTGAATGAGTTTTTGCCATAATCCTACTCTTCATACATTGTTAAATGCAGCTTTAAAATATTCTTTTTCAGCAAATGGATTTATTAATGATTGTAAGGTGAAAGTAATCAAAATATTATCTATGGTATACACTGTATTTCAAGTAAAACTTCCCTCTATTTTCGTTTTGTACATGTATATCATATTGTTCAGAATGTTTTTAAGTTGTTTAACGTAGATAAATGTAAACAGTTTACCCATGCAGCTTAAAAGTTAATATATCTACATTTAATAAAAGCTAAACCTTTTTTAATACTGATATACATCAAACTTAACTAAAGTGTGTTACTGTGTTGGGACTTATTTGGGGGGGGGGGGGGGGGGTGCATATAAGTCCCCCATTTAATTAGCCCCGTTTCAATTTGATTCTGACGCCTAAGTTTTTAGCATTTACACCACTTAATTAAAAAGTTTAATTATACTGGTATATGTATTGTATTGTGTAGGGTATTATGTTTATAATATGGAGTACATGTAGTTTTACAACATTTCAACACAAACTACCTTTACACAAAAAAATCTCGTGTAATATTCTAATTATAAGATGTACCAATAACAAAAATATCCTACCTGTACTAGCTGTATTTGCTCATGCAGATAAAATATGAATAAGATACACAGACATAAGAGTTGCCCCATTTTCGCTGTATTTAAGGATTATTATGTACATGTGATTACATTGTATCCTGTCACATGCATACATAATAAAGGCCCTTTTTATAAGTCAGCTGGGAGCTACTGCATTCTACAAATAAGGACCGACTGTGTCTATAAATTTATTAAAAAGATTACAAACAGTGATCGATCTCTAAAAATATCTACATTGTATAAAAATATATATCTATAAAGAATACAAATCGGTGAACATGAATCTTATTTTGGTGAACATGCGCATTAATTTGAAAATGATTTAAAAACAGTGACTGGAATAAAGCACTCAAAACATTAAACTGTGAAATGAAACATATAATATAAGTATGAGGAATTCAAATGTATTCTAATAAAAATAATAATTTAATTTTAAAGTCTTGGTTTTAATAACTTTTAACCCTGTTGAATTTGATATATATCTGTCACCGCTTTACCATTTACACAAGTATCATACAAAGTGATAGTTTTATTTACAAAAATGCATTGACCAAATTAATTCATAAATTATTTAAGCCAATATTGAACTTAATAATAAATGGTTGCCGAGTTCTGCAGATTCTAGATCTGTCTATAAGAAATTCTGTAAAAATACAATCTTTTACACTTTATGATGCCATAAAGTCCAGCTCCAAACATCAAGCATCCAACAAGTATTATCGCCCAAAACCCTGAAAAAATTATAGTGATGGTAATGAAATATAACTGCAAAGACTAAAAAATACACATATGAACCTGAAATTGCTAAAGTATTTTCACATTTATTTTGCATGAATATTTTTGAAGTTTGGTGAATAATTATTTATTAACCAATGTGCATAATGATTTAGATTAATTCTTTTTATGGAAATATATACAGATGTTTAGCAATAACTGCTTTCGGTTTAATTTAGATCCCTGGTTTCTGTCCCATTGTACCGATTTTTCCATGATGTACCTTACGTCTTCATTAATGTCCTTTTTTGTTATAAAAGTGTTACTAAAATAAACTTGTTACAGTGGGTTTTAAACCACGTGTTTATACTCACACCACTGTTCATATGTACGGTATGAAGAATATTGCTTGCAGCATCCCCTTCCATAATTACAGCAGTAAGAATCTGAAAAACAAATTGTAATTTCTCTGAACAGAGGACAGACATATTTAACACTGTAAATAGATAACGATACAAATATTTTGATTTAAAAGTTTATTATAGATTTCACACATATCAATAATAGCTTTAATCATGCTCAAAAGTACAAACTAGAGGTATTCTGAACACTGAGCTCTCTAAATGTTATATCCCCCCTCCCATACGATTATTGTGGCAAAGTCGATGTTTTGCTCTGGGAGACTCAAAATAAGTGTCATATCAAAAAGTAGCTGTAGATCTGTAGCGTTATGGTTTTATATTTGTCTTTGACCATAATGCTACAGATCCCGTAATTTAATGCAAATTAAAAAGGTGAAATTTACGGCGCAATATTTTTTGCGCCCTTTTGGGGAAATTTTCTCCACTTTCCAGCACCGGCCAATTAACTACCCTTTACTCCCTAATTCTAGGCACATTATTTAACTACTCTGTATATTTTATCTATCTCCCAACCCGTTATATTCGTCTCTACAAGTGATAATCTCGCTTGAAAAAAATTATTTGTTATATTGCTGAAAATTCACTTCAAGCGAGTTTATTGCCTGTAGAGACAACTATAAATGGTTGGGAGGTGGATAAAATATACATACTGGCTACAGAATGTGTCTAGAATTAGGTAGTGAAAGGAAGTTAACCGACTGATGCTTGAAAGTGGAGAAATTCTCCCCAAAAGTGCGCAAAAAATATTGTGCCGTAAATTGCACCTTTTTCGCATTATGTGATCTGTAGCGTTATGGTCAAAGACAAATATAAAAAACCATTACGCTACAGATCTGCAGCTAATCAAAAAGTAAAATAGGAGGTGCACATCAAATTGTGTCATACGTCGTCGGAAACCCACGGTCGGTCTCGCTTAATCTCATACTTATATATGAGAAGCGAGACCGACCGTGGTTTTCTGACAATGTATGTTATAAAAAATCTGTGAAAGCATCATTAAATTTTATTCAGTGATATATATGGTGTAAGTGGAGCTGCGAATAAGAGATGGTTACCCTTCTATATTAAAGAAAGAATGGCATTGTCCATGATTTACGATGGGAATCCTGAAATATGTGTCCGATCAAAAAGTACACAAAAATAGGAGGTGCACAACGACAATATGAAACAAAGATTCTGTGAAAGTCTCATTTAATTTCATTCTTATTGAAGGGTACCCATCTCTTTATCCTTAACTCCTCCTACACCACTGAATAAAATTCAATGATACTTTCACAGGTTCTTTATTACATGATGCCTCTATGCACCCCTTATATTGCTTTTTGATCTGACACTTATTTCGAGTCTCCCAGAGCAAAACATGGGACTTTGCCACTGTAATCATATTGGAGGCGGGGAGGGGGCTTTTAGTGTGCTCAGTGTTCACATAACCTCTAGAAATCGGACATCCCGATCACTAAAATACTCCAA
>NW_026928442.1:0-33860 GCF_032062105.1 Saccostrea cuccullata
ATTTATATTCATTTTGTACAAGAGATTATATTAGAAATATTTCCAATATATTTTTCACATTTATATGCACTCAGTAGCTGTAAATGACATGAGAAATAATGCTAATTTTGCTATCTAACAAAAAAGCCAAAAATATGCCTTTTTCTTGATGTTTTTTCTTATGGGAAACATAGAGCGCAGTGTAGAACATACATAATTTTTCTGTCACTTATTAGTATTGAATAGATACATCTTTTGTAAAAATATAAATCTTGTTCTCGGTTGTGCTCTATATTTTCTGAAAGAAAAACTGCTTGAAAATAAGCAGTTTTATACAAAATATGCAAAAATGGCGGGAAAGCATGATTTTTATGATGTCATATTTCTAAAATAATGGCATTTTGATCAAAATGAAAATGACCAATAAAGGTCGCATATATAGCTGTACAAATTAAAGTAAAATTAAGATATCCATTTTAAGGGGCCAATTGAGACACTTACCATATCATATATCGCTCTTTACCAATTTTTTTTAATCTGCTCTAAATCGTAACATCTACCTGTATTTATCACTCAATTAAGTAATAAAATATCATTTTTAGAGTGTCATTGGAATATGACATGAAGTCGGTCACGTGATCAAATCCTATAACGCCCGAAGGGCGTTATAGTAGATTTGATCACGTACCGACTTCATGTCATATCCCAATGACACTCTAAAACGATATTTTATTTCTTATATTTATATTCTTATTTCTATTCACATTGCATAGACAAAATGCTTTTTTTCATGTATTCAGACTTTGTTATTGAATGCAACATAACGTATAAATACGACGTCATATGACGTCACAGTCAAGACTTTCCAAATGTCTCGTGCAGTTTGCTTTCCATACGCAAGAAAGTCTGATCATGTGACCGACCGCATGTCATCGAAAATTGAATTTCAATTTTTTAGTATTGTCATATAAGGAAAGACATTGGCAAATGTAAATATTAAAAATTAAAATCAATGCACATAAAAATATTCAGTTCATGGTGCCTGTTCCCACCTCCGATGTTTTGGACGTCCGTCTTTGCTCTGCTCCATTTTTTTTTAATTGTTTGATGGACTTTAGGTCTTGAATACTGTTCGTTATTTCCATATGTTTCATTACAGAAACATATTTTAGTTTTTTTCCTAGATGTTTGAAAAAAGTCCATTTTTACTACCGGTACATGTATTCGTCTTTATTCAATTGGATGCAGTACACATATCACATTATGCAATTGATTTCATCATAATTCCTAGTATAAAAGATGATAATCATTATCAAAATCAGTTAAAGTTCTGTAAATTTTGTTCAAATTGTTCTGCTTCATATATCAATATTTCATATTGTGAAAAAGATTTTTCCTGTTCCCACTCACAGCACGTCTACATCTAACAGGTCGGTAACGTCATACATAAACTGTTAGTGCAGCAAGACTGAAATGTAGAGCTAACATCAACATTGTACATTTGTATTTTACTAGTTGATAAATACATTTATTATATACCTTATGTGTATCACCCAATTTTACTGTTGAATTTACGCTATCACGTGACGTCGTGATCCGATTTTCCGGATCACCAACATGTTGTTTTCTGAATCCATATTACCACTCTCTGAAACTGATGACGTAGTACGCAGAAATATGACGTTATTTTTCTTGCGCGTTAAAAAGTCCCTTGTTATTATGCTTTGTTTTATGGATAAATGTTATGCAATTGATCTCTAAAGTTTTCTTTTGCTATATTTTGCTAGTTATGAGGGGGTATATAATAAATTTATCATTATAACAGTAACTTAATCCGCAGAGCCGTATCACTTCTCGTTGACAGGCGCGGATCATCACATCAAACTCAACGCTTCGCGTCTCGTTAGATCTGATGATCCGCGCCTGTCAAATCGACGTGATACGACCCTTCGGATCAAGTTACTGTTATAATAATATATATGTATCTCAAAGCCAAAAAATCTTTCTAGTTAGATGTATTAGCACGATTTCTTTATTAAAAGAATGATATATCTTATGTTCACTATTTATTTTGTATTGACTGAGAAAACTTAAGTATTTCTTATCTATTTAAGATGTCCCGTGAGGACACTTTCTTTTAGGTCAATACTTTTGTAGTGTAAACACTGTACATTGCATAAGTTGCTGATGAATGTCGGACCTCCCTACACATTTAAACAACGTGATTTTACTCCCAATAAAGCAGTAAAATAGGAACATGATTTTGTTATTGTATATTAAACAAAATTAATCAATACATATAACGAACAAATTTGTAATTAAAAAAAGCTATTTTTAATGCAACGAAAGTTCAAATCGTCTGCAAATCATATACTGGTAAGCAAACAAATTTTCCCTCTGGTGTTCATGGAACAGCGTAATCGATCGCGAGACATGGTGACCTGATTCGATTGTCTTTAGAGGAAACGATCAGCCGTACTTTAGCGATCTTATTAGAATAAAAATAAAACTCCTGTTGTCGTGAATGAAATGGAGAACATCAACCTCGAACTCGAAATGATGTTTGAAATATAAAAGCCTCGGCTAACTCCTCGGCTTTCATCTTTCATTCAACATTTCCCGACCTCGGAGATTATCCTGTTACATTCACAGAAACCCGGACTTTATTCCTTAAACACAATGTCTCTCTAGTATTGTCGGTCAATGAAAAACTTCACTAGAGCATCAGTGGATAAAAGTGAAGAAAACGGACAGCAGTCGATCTAATAACACTTCAAACAATACAAGTCACAAAAACACGGGCCAACAGGAATTCTATGACTGGGAACATGTATTTCCTGTTAACCGGGTTAACCCGCCATGTTTTTGATAAATTAGACGGAACATTCCGTAGACAGATAAATACAAAAAGATTCCATGGACAAATTCAAAGTAAAAACAAGAGCCTTGCAATGTATAGTAACAAGGCATTTTAATACAAAACCGATAATTTTAAACATTGAATAAGAACTAAATAACTGATGATCTTAAATTAATTTATGTAGGTCACTCGTCAGCTTTTTGGAAAAGTTCATGCAGAAGCTCCTACTTCAAAACGATTTATCTAATTATAATGTTTATAACATATTTAATTTCAACAATGTAAACGTTTTAAAATTTAAAAAAAAAAAAAAAAAAAAAGCTACAAAGAAGCAAGATTTGTGAGGGACTATTTTTTGTGGTGGATAGTTAGCAGATAATTTTGGAAATCTGTACATTTATTAAATTTAATATCTTGGACTTTTAGCCTCATACTTTTACTCGGAGAATATTTTCCATTATGATATTGCTAGGAATATTTTCTATAGGTCTTAATTTATATTTTTAGAACAAATTTTACACCTTACTTCAACAAACATTGCCAAAAAATGAAGATATGTCAAATAAGTCTATGTAAAATTAACACCAGTTTTTGCCTGAAAATCACATAGTTTGACCAATCTTTCAAAATTAACATCACTGACCCCACTTTTTCTTTCATTATTTTAAAGTACTCGATACTTGTGACTGATCAGCACTTAAGTCGTAAAAAGCTTGAATTAAAAAAAATGTTGCCTATTTAGTATTTTAATACCCCAAAATATGGTACTTTTTAGTGCAAAAAGGTCACACAATAACTTACTCGCATTAATTTGAAAGATTTTTTCGATGATAAATATTATTCAAAATATTTTACGTAAAAGAAGATAATATTTTTTGTCATGTTTACATCTGAAATAATATAATAAAGGTTTAAGTAATTAACCAAAGAGTTAAAATTTTAGTGCAAAAAGGTCAACATCATAGTAGATCAGTAAGATGAACACTGGCCCCCTATGTTCTCTGCGATTTTGAGTCACTCTATATGAGTACTTATTCAAAATATAATACTTCTCAAAGTCCTTGATTTAACAAATTTCACAAGTGACATACCTTACATGTAAATGCTAACTTTACGTGTTTGTTGAGATCTCTGGGGCGAAAGTACATGTAGTCGCCTCAGTTAAAAAATCGATGTAGCACGCTCTTGAGTTTCGCTTTTACCAGCATATGTAAAAACCTTACACAGATGTTATTGGAACATGAATTAAAAAAAAGTTTAAAATAGAATAACTAAAATTAACCATATTGTCATGAAATTTAGATCACTGATTATAAAAATGCATTTGTATACATCTTTATAAAGATCTACGCTAATATTCATTTTACTTTTGATCAATAAATCATTTAGAATTTGCATAAAAAAATTCCGAAATAAAAAATTGCATGCGTATCAGATTTCATTGCGTGGATATGCATTACAAATGTTTTTATAACCCTATAAAAAGGACGAACAAATGAATCATGGGAATTAAAACTAATCATTTGAGGTGAGAACTCTCCTATTTGTTTTTGGTAAATGTATTTTCAAAATACTTTTCTGCTCGATTATCCTCTACTTGTTATTATATATAATTATATAACAATGTATTCAATCCTTAAGATTTCAGAAAAGATGAAAAACATTATAATAATTGTGTTACTTGTGGAGATCAATGTTGTTTCTGGACACAAGTCGCTTTTAGAATATTTGAAAACACAGGCAAGCAATATGGAGAATGGATTAGACTCTGTCATCAGAGAAGGCAAATGTGGACACGCTGGTCATGGTAATTTTTCTAAGTATTTGATTTAAAGAGATAATACAACAACCACGATAATATTCATTTTTATTTCATGTATTTTTCAATTACTTTTTTAGCCTTTTATACCTGCTGTGTACAGTATATTTTAAATAACATGAAATGAATCATAACAAAATGTTGATAATTTCTTTTTTAATTTTCCAGACAATGTTGCATTTTCGGCTTAATTGTCAAAAACAAAAAGTTACAAGCAACACGAGACATGGATCTATGACACAGTTCTTGTGAATGATGGTAATGCATACAACAAAGCAACAGGAACCTTTACAGCGCCTTCTGGTGGCGTATATGTGTTTACCTGGACAACATTGACTGATCCTGGTAAAGCAGCCCACCCATACCTTAAAGTTAATGGTACATATAAAGGATTCACTGCAATTAATAATACGCAGACATCACAAAATTTTTGGAATGGCGGTTCCAATACAATTGTTGTCCGTCTCAAGAAAGGAGACAAGGTCATCGTGGCTTCCGGGTATCTGGCAGCTTATGCAAGAGGATCGTATTCATCGTTCTCTGGATGGAAGATTTATTGAATTTTCTTGCATATAGAATAAATTTATTGTCTAATAATAAAAATTTTTCCCTAAAATGTTTCGTTAAATCTATTTTGAATGTGTATAAATTACAGAATAAAAAAATTCTTCAGTCGGCGATCCTTATTTCCCCGAAGTCGAAGATTCGGGTATATATTATTTTGGCTCTGTCCTTCCGTCTGTCTGTTTGTCTGCAATTGAAATTTTAGCCTTGCCCATGACTTTTGCGTGTGTGGGGCTATCATTTTCACATTCCATAAGTATATATGACTTCCTTAGGATATCGCCTAATTTGACCTCTGACCCTAGTGTTTGAAACACTTTTACCAAAAACATTAAACTTCAGCCTTGGCCATAACTTTTGTACAGTTTGAGCTAGGGCTTTAATAAGTAACAAGTATACTTCTTGTGACAGGACGTTTCAAATGGTGAAAATAATTTAACCTGGAACTTAAAGTTTGACCTACTTTCAAGAAGACTTTACCTTGTCATCACTATTGAACGGCAAGTACTAAGGCCTTCACTCTTCACGTGTTTTTTTCTTATGAAAAGAACTTCCTTTTGGAACTAACAATTTTGACCTTTTGTCCTTGAATTTGCAGTTTGACTTGCATTTGAGAACCTTCAGACCTCGGTATACGCTGCCGTATGCAAGCAGTTTAAAACACAAACACATCTTGTTTCTTTTTGGAAGACTACATATCCCATTTAACTTGAAAGAAAAGATACCGCAATGTCCAATACATTTATTTCATATGGATAATTTACTTAAAAAAGACGTTAATGATAACCTTATAACAAAAACGATAAACCCGTTGTCTTCAATTTTTCTGTCGTCATTGGGTTTTTTTTTAAAATATCAATTGATTCAATACGTAAGAACATACACTATACATGTATAAGTAATATGTACAATATATGAAAGGGCAATATGGAACAAGAGGCCCAGTGGCCACATTGCTCACCTGAGCACTAGCTAGGAAAAAGCAAAGAAAAACTTTGATCGACCATCGTTGCCTCACCCAACCCATGAGGGGCATGATTTGAACAATCTTGAATACACACCAGCTGAGGATACATCGATATAAAAAAAATATCACTGCTTTACTGTTTTTGAGATTATTTTTCCTGTAATTTCTAATGTTTTTTGAGATTATTTTTCCTATAATTTCTAATGTTAAATTTTGATCGACCATTGTGTTCCGACCCTTCCCCTCCCCCGGAGTGTGATTAATTTGAAGAAATTTAAATCTACACCAACGAAAGATGATTAAATATAAATATGACCAATCATGGCTTTGCTGTTCTTAAGAAGATTTTCCCTTACCCTATACACTCTTTGATTGTCCATTGTGACGCCACTCTACCTGAGGTAACCCCCGGGGGTTATGATTTGAACAAACTTGAATAAACACCACCTGAGAATGCTTTCATATAAATATGACCAATCATAGCTTTGCTGTTCTTGAGAAGAATATTTCCCTATACACTCATTTGGAAAACTTTGCAGTTCTTGAGAAAATTTTTTTAAAATATTTTCAGTATACATTCCGATTTAAAAACTAAGGACTTCAATTATGGCTCCATCCTTTTCCCAGGGGGCATAATTTGAACAACTTTGAATCTACACCACCTTAGGATGTTTCCGAGAAACTTTCATTTTTTCCTGGCCCGGTGGTTCTTGAGAAGAAGATAAAAAAAAAATGCCATTAATTTTTTACTAATTCATAATTCATAATTACATGTATCTACCACTGGAAGAAGGTGTGACCCTTCATTTGAACACATTTAAATCCTCTTAACCTAAGAATGTTTTGTGGCAAGTTTGGTTAATAATGGTTCAGTGGTTCTGAAGCAGAAGATGAAAATATACGACAACGACAACGACGACAGACAACGTATACATTTTGCGCAGCACAGTTAAGTTTACAGTTACGACGCGGGCCTAACTTGTACGGGAAATGTTTACTATGACGTCACACAAAATATATGGTCCTCAAAATACTACAAAATGAAATTATTTGCTATTTGCTATTTGTTATTTAAAACAACAACGTTTAATTATAGTAGGTAACTAATTTGCCGTTATGCATTAAATTATATTATTATAAAGAACGTTGTAAATTGTAAATAAATTGAAATACATAGACTAGATCTGATGATGGTGACAACGCCGAATTCCCTTCTTTAACATCTGCGTTGGAAAATTTTCCCTATCTGATTTCTCAAGCAAGATCCATGGTTTTCTTAATTTATTCTTGTCTGTTGAAATTGAAGTGAAATGTACTCTTATGTACATAAAATTGACCGATCAAAATAATAAACAGTATGTAACTTCTGACGTCCTTTTAGCCTTTTTGTGTATATGAAAAAAAAATGTCAAAATGTAAATTTTGATAAGATTAACCGGTTATTTAATCGGTCGGAACGTTTCAAGGTCAACCGATTAGCAATTCTACGATGGATTGCAATCCCTATTTTATATTATAACAAATTGTGTACTTAAGTGTAAGTAAGCATTTTTTTTCTATCTAAATTCAAAGAGCAAATCAATCTTACTGCATAAAACTACAATATGAACAGAACTCTTTATAATACAGTGTTTAGAGCTTCCTTTAATATGTGTTAAAAATTTGGTTACAATGTGACATTAAATAACGGATGTCTACGATCTTTTTGAATGAAAAAGTCCTTTAGTTGTAGAGTAGTGTTCAATTAAAAGCTGATATATAAATATGAATAGGACAAATTACTCTCTATATTTGTAACTTTGTGTTCAACAGGTAATCATTAAATGTTTAATCATTGTTCATTAAAGACATAAGCAACGTACCTTAACAACTGAAAATTTTTCCAGATATTTTAAACTTAGAATTATAGAACCATCACATGTTTCTAGACAAAAAATAGCGTACATTACCAGGGGTTTTGAAAAGATATCAAGTGATGAAAGTTCTTTTATGATTCAGTGAAAATATACAAAATTTACTAAACGGCCCGAATGTTGATATTGTTAGAGGACTAATCACAGGATGTGGTGTGGAAAAAGGTATGTTTTTATAATGTTTATTACATAATAAGTAATATAAAAGTACAACTTAAGAAGAAATGGATAAATAACCATACACGAAGTTCTAAGTTTTACAAAGGTTATAGTTTCAAATAGTTTTGGTATGCTTCTAATTCTATTTCAAATATACCCGATAGGACATGTAGTTTGAAACAATATCTGTCAATTAGATGATCCGTATATTCAAAAAATTAGAATTAAGTGGATATGTACCAAAAAATATGTGTATTATCGCAAGTAATATTTTTAAGGTATTATTGACTCGAGGTGTGATCCGTATCAGCCCCGCAGATCCATGAGCTGACACAGCTATTGTGACATCAGTCATATTGCAGATGCGAAAATCCTATATTTATTACTTAGTATGAAATAATGTATCAGGAACAAATTAAGTGATAATACAGAACTCTCCCTCTGTCATAATATCAAGTTGTTAAAGTCATTTAAACCTTAAAAAAGGACAAGGACGTTATATTTCAAACGGGACACTTAAACCATAGTACAAAAAATAAAACAGGAAGTTATATGTTTTGTGCAAAAATGGCGAAATGGAATGATGTATTCGTTAAAGATTGTAAGTAAAGATTTTTTTCTACAAGATTTTTTTTTGTGATTTTTTTTTCAAATCTTAACAAATTACTCACAGATCCCTTTAAGTTCTAGAACTACTTAATGTGAATCTTTTACTTGGGCGGTAGGTACCGTGTAGATACACTGTAATAAAATCTTTAAGACAAGACATGTATACATTCTCGTGTTAAACCCAAGTGTGTTTCTTTTAATTTTTAATTTCTTTAACACACAATCTAGATAAGTCATTTTTTTCTAATTAGAAGTATTGAAAACATCAATTTTATAACTTTTATCTCTCATCCTTTTCATGCTTGGTCATAAGGTTTATAAAGCATATTATTCTGCAAAAAACGCGTTCATGATAAGCAATTAAGATGTTAAGAGATTTTTATGGTTAAAATTTATATTATAAGTGTGGAATTATATTATAAAATATGCAATGATAATTTTTTCGTAATTCCATTTTTTAAATTTCTATGTCTCTGATCCTACGAAATGAAAAAAATTTGTCAGAATCAACTACTGGTAGAGATATTTTAAAAACAAACAAACAAATTTTGCTCGTATAAATCAGTAAAATCAGGAAAATGAGGGTTTTGTTGATGTTTACACTACGTAAATAGTTTAAATATTCTTTCTAATTATTTCTGAGTTAGGTAGATATAAAACGAAACAGATCGCAGCAGACCTTTATGTGCGTGACTTGGCTTACATGTTTTTTACTTTATTTAAACAAAAATGTTTTCTATGGTTGTTAGTATGGAAATTAATGTCTCAGTAACTGTGTTATGTAATTTTTCCTGCAATAACTTCTATGTTAATTCCCGTACTAACAAACAAAGGAAGACATTTTACTGCTTATATAAATTTATATCTCACTGTAAAAATAAGATTTTGAACAAGTGTTTAATCACTTCTTGTAGTTTTCTTTAATATTTTTGGGATAATGCATGATGTGTGAGACTGCAAAGTATTTTTCTCAATCAATCCTGGATTCGATATGTTAAATCGTAACAATATGATTAATATAATCTCGCAAATTTTTTGAATAAAGCTTTAGACTTATTATTCCGTTAAAAAGATTTATTTCATTAAAACAATATATTCCCATGAATTTATTAAAACAAATAGTAGAAATCATATAGCTATTCACAATATTGATTTGATGTAAATTTTCTTTTGCGTGTTCATTATTTTATCTTAAAGGAAGAATATAAAAACTTCTCCTTCCTGGATTCACTGAAGATTATTTCAAAAGGAAATCTTCTTTTCAACCATTTAGTAAACCACAGGATATAAATTTACGGAAACATATGAAGATAACGAACAGTATTCATGACCTTAAATTCATAAAACAATACAAAATAGGAGCAGTGCAAACAATATCCTCAAAAACATCAGAGGTGGGATCAATTGCCATGGAGGAGTAAGCATCCCCTGCTGACAGGTAACATCTGCCGTGTGTGCTCCTTGTAAAGATCGGGAAAAATCCGTCGTCAATTCAGTGTATAAATTATGGACTAATAATTAGTATGATAAACGTCAATCAGCATTTGACTCAATGATAAGCTGTATTTGCTGACAAGGTTATTTTATCGACCATAGAATTTGGAGATTATGACTTTAAACGAGATTGCTGATATTCTTGTTTCTTCAACTTGTTTGTCAATAATTTACCTCTTTTTAGAAATTGTGCATACGTAGAGCATGCTCTTGCGTATCCAATCAACTAAGATATATAAACTGAGTAAGGAAAGATGACGATTGAAAGTAAGTCATCATAGAGTTTGCTTGTTAAATTACCATTAACGTCCTTTTCAAGTAAAATATCCAAATATGAAACAGATGTGTCAGACTCTGTGGTTTCTTTTATCTCAAGCTCACCAGGATATTTCGTATCGACATAAGAATGGAATTTACATTGTCAATTGAAAATACGTCGTCGATATATCTAAATATCGATTGATTGATTGTATTTTGTTTACGCTCCTCTCAGGAATTTTTCATTCATATGGAGACGTCGCCAATTGCCAGTGGATAGCTGCAAATTTTGTCCTATACTCGGCACTCAGGACCATTGAGCAGGGAGGGATCTTTTTCGTGCCATCTACTGCGACGCAGGACTTTGGTTTATACGGTTTTAAGGACTGGTCTCCACTTCACACAGTGGGATTCGAACCAGCGACGTAAGGATTAACTCCTTACTTCGCGACTCACAAGCAGACACACTAACTCATGCACCACACGGGCAAGTTGAAGACCACATCAATTGTTTTCTTATTTTGACGCATAAGATTTTACACAAATGTGCTTCATATAAATACAAAAATAGGTCTGCTAATATCGGTAACTGGAACCACACTACGTACACGTATCCGCATACACAAACAGCACATTAACCAACCTGAATACCGTAAAATAAATGTAAGCGGACATCTTGATATTTGTGGCCAGGGACAATTTTCAGTTTTTCCATTTTACCAACTTTATACAGACAATGTGGTGCAAAGACGAGAAAAGGAGAAATACTTTATAAAACTGTTAAAACCATCACTAAATAGTTCACTTTAGACATTTTATATTTTTGTAAAACACTGACATTTGTATGCGAACAATATGCTTATTTTCTTTTAACTCATGTAATATTTTCCTCTTTCAGTATTGTGACGTCATTGTATTGCTTTTGACGTTACCACCAGGTAACGTTATTACGTCATAAGTTTAAATTGTTTAAAACGTCTGAAGAAGACAATGAAAGCGCTTACGTTTTAACAAGTGTTGCCTTTTTATTTTATATATATATATATTTACATTCAGTTTAATTTTCCTTAAGAAATCCATTAGAAACCCACGACGTTCAAATTTCTATAACACACGCGAAACCTTGTCACCGCGCGTTAGAATACACAGCAGGAACTATTATAATTTTCAATACTTTAGGGACAACAAAATGTAAAATGTTTTATTTCAATTTAATGAAAAACTATAACCCTGAAAAATTAACGTAAAAATTAACGTAATGTGCGTTGAGATTGAATTTTTCACTTTTTTTCTCGCAATGTTTGTTTGCGTTATTTTAACTTTGCAACGTCATTTAACGTTATTTGACGTCACAAACGGCTCTTACGTCTATTAACCGCGTCAGTTTTGAAGGGCGTTAAATTCACATTAAAGATAAACGAAATAAGCAATTATGAAGAAGGAAAATTAGAGAATGTAAATATAAGCATTGAATTCATATTTTTGGCTGTCTTCGGTCCTATAACACACCTGGCCGTGCCGACAAATTTATCATACCGCGCTAACGCGCGGTATTCAATTTGTGGGCACGGCCAGGTGTGTTATAGGACCGAAGACAGCCAAAAATATGAATTCAATGCTAATATATATATATATATATATATATATATATACTATTGTAAGCTTCTGAAGATTGAAAAATGAAAGCGCTAAAGCTTAACTGAGGATTTTTGTGTTTTCTTTTTTACCTTTTTTGAAATATATATATATATATATATATATATATATATATATATATATATATATATATATATATATATATATATATATATATATATATATATATATATATATATATATATATTATTCATACTGGTTCAAAGATATTTTCTCTTTGCTCATATATAAATGTCTTATTTTTGAAACAACAGATTTTCCCTTAGAATCCGCCTTCTTTTAAAAATAATCCATATTATATAAATGTTCATGAATACAGATTGGCTTTGATGATGCATTAATATCAAGACATCATCTGTTTGAACTTTGAACCTGTATTCTTGTATACTATTATGAATGCTTAAAATTTCAAATCAACAAACTCCGATTTGTTTCAATCCTGGGATTTTAACACATGAAAAACAAGATCAAGTTCTTAGTATTTCATTTTTATGTACAATTGAATAACAGTGTTCCCTAAATATAAGTTAATTCATAACAAGGGCATCGCAAAGCTGGACATCCTGTCGCAAAGAGCATATCTAGACAGCATTCGACGTAGATCCCAATGTAAATTACGTCACTTCTGTTTCACACAGGGACAAACTAACATACACAAACACACGCACGTACTTTATTGACTATTCCCAACTCCATTGCGAGGGGAAAAATATCTGAAATTTAATCATTATTTTGTATTCATTAATGTTCAATATGTATCAGTCAATGGTATATTCTTTTTCATAAAATAAGTACTTGACCTGAACCATATAGTACAGAGTTATCTATTCATAATCATCCAAAGACGCCATCTCTGATCTATGCTTAATTTTCACGCAAGTTACAATGTACAGTGTATGGCCATAAGTGAGTCATAATTGCGCTTTTACACTAGATTGAATTGGAAACCCAGATTTTTATAAAAACTTGAGACTAATGTTAACTTTCCATTATTTTTTCATTGAATCATACAGAGTTGTTCAAATTTTCTTGTCTTTAAGCGCCTAATAAATGATACACAATTCATTGAGAATAAAAATGAATTTGCAAAGACAAAAATTTCTGAGCACAAATTACTATCATGATTTCTTAGCAAATAAGAGCCTTCAAATTTGATTTTCTTTTCACCTGTTATGTTGCAGGAATACCAACAGATACAATTATTATGAAATAATGTGAAGAAAGCACAAAGAATTCTGTATTTAATTATTATGTTTCAGTAATAAGAAATAAGCAACAAATAACACTGCAATGATATTTTAAAAAAAATTGCGTTTTTTATGAAATGCAATATAAAATTATGACACACTAATGGCCAAGTACTGCAGATACGTTTTTACTGGAGCAAATTTAGCAATAATACGGAAGTTTTCACGAGACATCACTTAACAGTCGATACATAAGCATTTAATTCTATAATAATAGAACAAGGACATAAACTTTAAAGTAGACCACTTAAAGTTATCCTCATTCATAAGGAATTTTGAACAAGGAAGTTATTTTGTTCTCTGCAAAAAATGACAAAATGGATATATGTTAAAGAATTTAATTAAATAAAAAAAAACTCTTAATGATCTAAAATATTAGGTTTTATAACAATAATATTATAAATAACACTATTATGTATAAATAACACTATTAAGTGAAAATAAAGAAAGTGTATTTGTGTAGGTCGGTGCGCGAACATTAACGTTACTATACAGTTAAAGTATATCATTGACAGAGCTAGCAAGATTCCGATTCCCCAAGGCCAGAACTATTTCCCGAAATATGGAAAGAGGGACATGGTCCTTGTCAAGGGGAACTGGAATTCTGCTCACTCCCACAAATATATAGTTTTTAACTGTTTATGAACTGTTTTATTAAACCGATACAAAAGAAAGTTACGAATGACTGGGAATTTGCTTTCGGAGCGGGGATTAGCTCACTTGAGTAACGCACGGGGTTAGGATCAATAACATATCATACCGATACAAAGGTAAAATCTAGAGGATTACAGATTACAAGGAATTAGCGTCTGAAGCAGGAATTAGCTTATCTGACTAACTCACGGGGATAAGTCGATTTATAGTGATTTCTAGGGGAATATTTACATTTAATTATCTAATTTTTATTTAGGGAAAAAATAAGTAAAGGTATATTAATAATCCTAATTAACTTCATGTTCACTCTTTTTCAAAGTAATCCTGGCTATACACTTCTCGTGGCATCTTTATAACCCATTTTTAATTGATATTTACTGTAGTAAGAAAGATATGGAGATAACAAACAGTATTCAACTTTAAAGTCCATAAAACAAAATAGGAGAAGAGCAAACACGGACCCCCAAAACATCAGAGGTGGGATCAGGTGCCATGGAGGAGTCAACATCTCCTGCTGACCGGTCACACCCGCCGTGTGCTCCTTGTCATGATCGGGTAATAACGGAAAAATCCGTAGTCAATTCAGTGTATAATTGATATACAAACAATTATTATGAAAAACGGCAGTCAGTATTTGTCTCAATTCATTACGTAGGAATGCATTGAAATTTAGAACTGCCCTTGTAATTTCTTCCTCTTAATCAAATTTTTATCCTCGCAAGATGGCTTTCAGAAGCAGAAAATACGAAGTCCAATGGCGCTAGGTCTTCATGTTGTTTTACTTAATGAACAACGTCTGCAACATCCCGTATACCACGTTCAACCACGTTTTTGGGACAACCCTCATTCATGTAAAATTCAGGGAACAGGGCATACACACGTACGCTTTAAAATTCAATGTAAAATTTACAGATTAGAGTAAAATTTACAAATCATAATGTAAATGTTAGCAGCAATATAACACTTTTTCAATTTAAACATACCCTTTTAAGATTATCATTTGCATCTACTTTTTATATTATAGTGACTACTCTCTAAAATTAAGTCCAAATCAATTTCTAATTTATTATTATTGTTATTATTATTATTATTATTTTATTAATTTATAAAGCGCAAAATCACATATAGTTTCTATGCGCTGTACAATGGTTTTGCGAACATTTAATAACAATATATCAATAAAACCTATAAATTTGATATGGAAAGTAAATAAAACAAAGAAGGACCTTATATAAAAAATGGTAGTAAGATGAATTTGGTTAACGTAAACGAGGCAAAATAAAATGAAAATAAAAACTGATATGTACACAGGATAGTACTTCTGAAGTTGAGTTCACGAGAGGTTACACATGGAGTCCTTGATGTTGTGCTGGGATTTTACATTCATAGGTTATATTCACGCTTGAACAAGAGTGTTTTTAGGTTCTAGCGGAATGCTCCATTTGCTTAAGCTCTCGTAGTTCTAAAGGCAGGTTGTTACACAGTTGTGCGCCTAATGTGCTTATGGCTCTTTCACCATATTTGTTTGATGATTTCTTTACAGTTTGTTTCCATTTGTCAGACGATGATCTTAAAGTCCTTTGTGGCTGATAAGTAGGGCATACTCTCTCATATATGGTGATGCTGAGGAGGAGTGTAGAGACTTGTGCATAGTAGTCAGCACTTTAAACACAACACGTTGTTTTAGAGGCAGCCAGTGCAGTTGTTGAAGTGCTGGCGTGATATGTTGTCTGTAGCATGTTTTTGTGAGACAACGCGCAGCATTGTTCTGAGTCACTTGTAATCGGTGCATGGTTCGATCAGTTATGCCTAGCAGAAGGGCATTGTGATAGTCGAGGTGGGATACGACTGTTGCATTGATGACCTTTGCACACGCTTCCTGGGTGAGATGTTGTTTCACCTTGGAGATTCTCCTAATGTTGAAATATATCTTTTTTACCATGTAGCTGACTTGTGTTTCCATTGATAAGGTGGCATCCAGGGCAGCACCTAGGTTTTTAACAGTAGATTGAGTTGTCACTTTTGCGTCACCAATCTTCAGCTGAATGTTCTTAACACGGTACTGGTTATGGGTACTGACAATCACCATTATCTCGGTTTTTGTATCATTCAGTTTGAGTTTATTTACAGTCATCCAGGTTCGGACATTCGCTATGCATTCCTCCATTACCTTGACTTGTTCCGTACGCCTGACATTGTTTTTTACACTCAGACGGTTGTATAATTAAGTGTCGTCTGCAAATCCATGAGGGCTAATGTCATATTGATTGATGACTCTCCTGAGTGGTAAAAGGTACACCAGAAAGAGGAGGGGACCGAGAACAGACCCTTGTGGCACTCCAGTGGACAGTGGCACATCTGAAGACACACTGTTGTTAATGTTTACTGCTTGAGTGTGGCTACTCAGGTAAGACTGTACCCAACGGAGTGCCGTGTCCGTCAGTCTAACTTCCACATGTAGTCTCTACAGTAAGAGGGTGTGATCGATGATGTCGAATGCTGCAATCAGGTCGAGAAGGACCAGGAGCATGTCATCACCTTCATCCAGTACTGCTTCTACGTCTGCTTTTATTCGCAAGATGGCTGTTTCAGTGCTGGTACCAGTCTTGTAAGCTGACTGCAGGTAATCATGAAGACCGTTTCTGGTGAGATGACAATTAAGCTGTTGTGCAACAACAAGTTCGATGACCTTGCTGATGAAAGGAATATTTGAGGCTGGTCTATAGTTAGTAAAGATATTCATATCCAGTCCTGGCTTTTTAAGACGTGGTGTAACTATTGCACGTTTCAGCTTATTTGGAAAGACCCCGGTTGAAAGTGATGTATTTACCAATTCAGTAATTGTCGGCAGCATCACAGAGAGAACAGCACTGCTCTTTAAGAGCACAGTGGGGATGACATCCAGTGAGCAGATCTTATTTGCGCAACTATTGATGACCTTGTTTACTTCTTCATGCGTCTGGACCTTGAAGAAGCCAAGCTGAGGCACTGGTTTATCCAGGTCTGAAGAAGCTGTATTGTTATGGAGATCTGTATTATCAAGACCCTGCCGGATCTTTTGAACTTTCTAGTAGAAAAACTGAACAAAATCTTCGGCAAGGGTCTGGTCATTAGTAGCCGGTGGTAGAAGAGTTCCTGCATTGTAATTCATTAGACTACTAATAAATCTGAAAGTCTCTTTACTGTCCGCTGTGGTGAGCTTTTCCTGATAATAACTGGAGAGTTGATCATATGCACCACAGCTCGGGACTGTTCTGCAAGCATCTGTCTATCCACCTCCAAGCCTGAGCTCATGGCTTTACGCTCCAACTGTCTTCTCCGTTTCCTTACTTCATGGATTGAGTCATTGTACCATGGTTTAAGAGAGTTCCGTTTGATGGTGATTCAAATTTTCTTACGAATAATATGGAGATAACGATCAGTATTCAAGCTCAGAAGTCAATAAAAACAATACTTAATAGGAGCAGAGAAAACGCGGAACACAGAGGTGGGATCAGGTGCCATGGAGGAGTGAGCATCCTCTGTCGACCCGTGTACTCCTTGTCATCATTGGGAAATACATCAAAATCCGTCGTCAATTCAGTTTGTAAATAATGGCCTCTTTTCCGATTTTTTACTTCCATATTCGGTCAACAGACAGTTATAGTTAAGTTTAATAATATTGTAACCGTGTGAAAAGTCAATAAATTAGACCGAGTGACTGGAAACGATCATTCAGTAACTTATATTAATTAATGTTTAACTTGATATACATTTTATTTTGAAAAACATTTCATTTCAGTGTCGCTTATTTTCACGATTTTACACTTTGGCTGTTCAGCATACAATTTTCACAGGTATGTTCGTTAAATTGGAAGCATATATGTTGGGGTACCGCACTTAAATCATTAGGTCTTAAATGTTCCCAGATAAAACAGATGTGGGCGTGTGTGTGTTTTTTTTTTTGGTTATGCTCAAGAAAGGAATTCAAATATATAGCTAGTATACTTCACAAATATTAATGTATGCAAATAGTTTTAAGTGATGGAAAAATAAACCCAAACTAGCTGGAAAAGGATAATGACCTTTAGTCAATGCAAAGAATACAATTCGCTATACACATTTTTTACACACAAATGTTTTCATTTAGCAGCAAATATGGATAATCTTTCAAAACTTAACTTGCAAGGGCTGTTTTGAAATTATAGAGACATTTTCTTTAACTCCATAAAATAGCAGACATAAATCTTTGAAATTTCGGCAACATTTTATTTAGAACGAATAAAACAATTATGCAAAATTTTTAATTCATAGGACAATTAGATAATTTCCGTTGAAAATATTAACGTTCATATGTCCATCGACCTGGAACAGCATCGCTAACGTAAATTTAACGTCACTTCAGCCGGAGATGTTTTCGCATGCGAAACGATCAGGAAGGGTTTACTCTTCTGTGTTTGTTATCATATAAAATATTACAAAAATTAACATCTCTCTTTTCTTCAACGATTTAAAAAAAATGCGCTGTTGCTACACCAGCGTAAAATTGTCATGTGTCATACTTGGTGTATACAAGATGCCTTTACATCGTGCAGTGCTGATTTATGCAATGCAGGTCATTGTCATTAAGGTCAAGATCTAGCAAATAACTTTATACTAATGTTTGGTGCTAGATCCATTATGACGTCATAATCAATATCAACTTTCTTTTTCCTGTACTTTGCAGCATTAGCAAAACTATGTAGAAAATAGGGTATTTTCATGACATTCAATATGAAATCATATGAAAAGTAAACCGGATACCTATTTTAAATTTGATATTGATTTAAGGAAGAGGCAATGAACATACTAATTACCGTTTTCTGAGAGACTGTGGGCAATCTGGATACATTTTCGTTGTCAAATATGAAAAAATGTCCAATATTCATGACTGGTTTTCTTAATTTTTCATTGAAAATGACAGTTTAAAATACAGTTTTTCATCTTGTTTACCTACAAATTATGCCCTGAAACACCACATTTGACCAAGCTAATGTTGTAAAGCTTCAATATAGGAATTTATTTCTCAAGTTTGATAAATCTGTAGGCACCTTTCATTTACTAGATCTTGACCTTAAAGCAGGTCATTGTTATTAATTCAGTAATAATTTATGATCGTCTGGAGTACTTGATTTCACTCTGGTTGAATTTTTAGGTATGCTCACTGCTCTGCCTTGACGTCGAAATCAACTTTGTCGTCGTTATAAGATGTCTACCGCACCTATTTTTTTTAAATAATCGCCGTATTTCCGATCAAAATTCCGATCAAACTTTCACAATCTGACGTCAAAATTAAATTAAAAATTTTACACATAAAGAACTATATGCGGTATTAACCAACATTTGCCCCCCAAAATCAAACTTTGATGGAGTAATATTTAATTAAGTCCTTAAACAGGGGAGTATATGCTGACTTCAAAGCACTGAATAATTTCATAAGTAATGACGTCATATGTACGCAATGACGTCACAAATATGACGTAAATTTCAGTTTTTTATGAATTTTGCAGAAAAATGTACATATTTCGTCGATATTTTAAATAAAAGTCACCGAGCGCATGTGTGTTCAGGATAAATATTTTGATATAATGTGTAGAATGATAATATCAATGAAATATGTCAATATTGTTCCTGAACACACATGCGCTCTATAAATTTTAAAGCTTAAATTGTTGAAATTTTGTCCATTTTGTCCTCTTTCTGAAAAAGGATATAAAATCGGACTATTTTGTGACGTCATAAAAACAGAAATTGTGAATACACTGCTCTGGAACTATAATATTTTCTGTTAACATATATTTCTCGTACAATTTATTGAATTCAGCACATTTCAGGAAGTTTTCAAAATTTGACTTTTGTGGGGGCAAACATATGTAATATACCGCATATAGTTCTTTAATTATTTTCGCTCGTATTATGGTTTCACCGGGAGTTTCAACGTTGGTGTTACATATTTTCAATATCTGATATCGTGACTGCTTCGGATACCCCTACCATTGACACATTTATATATCATTGAAAAGAAGAAATTAAATATTTGGAAAATATTTCTTGCTCTTAAGAATTCTTAAAGTTTGTCAAATGTGTATGCGAATTTTCACCGAAAGATGTTTATTAGAAAGAATATTATACACAATGTCTCAATGATTTCCGAACAGCCCTCGTTAATGATGATAATTTAAATTAGTGATGTATTGTGTCTTATTTTTTACAATTGTAATCAATTACTTGCATTGTACACTGACAAAAATAAAAAAAATATTAATCAATTACTAAATACATATCTATTTAATGAGAGATTTTCTGGATAATAGTACCTAGCTGATATGTAAGGTAGGATTCTTTTCTGGTTTCTGACGAAATGAAATAGTCAAAGTACATTTGCTTATTGTCTTATACATGTATATTTAGGTGCAAGAGATTTTAAATAAAAAAAACACATATTTTCTTTCCTCATCACAATTGTACAACTTTAATTTAAAGAAATGGTAAACCGCGTTAAAAACTCGGAGGGACTATATTTTGGTGGAATGATGTCTTCTTTTCTGCCTCTCAAAATTATTTTAGAACAATGTACTTAGTTATAATTTTTACATAATCGAAGACTTGAAGAACTTTTTGAATTTACTATGTTAAATTAATAATAAAGAACTAAAGTTTTAAATATCTCAAATAAATAAGATTTTTCAAACAAACTAAAACTAAGTAAGCTTTTATAAGCACCCAATCTCAGTAGAGAAAATTCGGATTAGCAATTATATATTTTCGTTAAGAAGAAAAACATTCAATCTTTTGAAATTATACAAATAGGGATCGCATAATGGGCAACATTTTTTTAATATTATTAATGTCCAGGAAAGAGCTAATGAACTTGACATGACCTTGTCTTTATATAAAACGATCAAATTTAATAATTTCAATGATACACTCAATTTGTGATAGTGTCTTCTTGATATTGTGAAAATTTCATTAATTTTCAAATACAAGAATTATGAGAAGAATTCTACCTTAAATGCTTGCTCGTTTCATATTTTCAATTGGTAGCAAGATTGCTTATGATAACGTAAATAACGCTAGAATTTTAACAAGTGCCCTGTATAGAATTACGATCCACGCTTCTTGCCACTCAACTGGACTTTTCATAATTGATGGATCATTAAGAAATAGGATACATTGTCTGATTTGATTTGATGCTGTTAATGATTATATTTATGAATACACAGAATAATTCAAATATTTAGAAAGGTAAATTGAATAATTGTAATTAGATTTTTATTAATTTTAAGTGAAGTTTGTCTAGAAGCGGCAATGGAATTTGCATCAGGGAGCTACGCATGTTCGTTTATATTAGAAGAGGCACAACTTTGGCTTGAAACAGGTAAATGAAATTGAAACAATTCATTCGTCATTTCATTTCCCATTCACTGAAATAGTAAATTAAAATTCATACCTCTTTCCACCCACCACCCCCCCAAAAAAGACAATATTGGAGCTCATTTTCCTTCAAGGTTAATCCTTGAGGAATCTAAAAATTAACGCGAATGTCAAACGCATTTATTTATTATATGCATTTATGTTTAGATTTGAAATCTGTACAAGTTTAGCTAGATATATGTACGGTAAAAAGGATATGGAGATAACAAACAGTATTCAATCTCAAAGTCCATGAAACAATACAAAACAAGAGCAGAGCAAACACGGACCTCCGAAACATCAGAGGTGGTATCAGGTGCCATGGAGGAGTGAGCATCCCCTGCTGACCGGTCATGCCCGCCGTGTGCTCATTGTCATGATCAGGAAATTACGTGAAAATCCGTCGGCAATTCAGTGTTTGAATAATGGACTAACAATTGGTGTGAAAAAGTCAGTCAGCATTTGACTCAATGAAAAATTGTATTTGCTGACAAGGTCATTATATCGACCATATAACTTACGAAATGATGACTTTAAACGAGACTGTTGATTCTTGTTTCATCAACTTGCTTGTCACTGATTTATTTTGTTTTAGAAATTGTTTATACGTAGAGCATGCTCTTGTGTATCGAATCAACTGAAATATAAACTCCGTATGAAGGTATATTGCTGCATAAGTAAGGGAAGTTGACGATAGAAATGTTAAAGTTTATCATATAACTTGGTTGTTAGGTTACCATTAACGTCTTTTTCAAGTAAAATATCCAAGTATGAAACAGATGTGTCAGACTCTGTGGTATATTTTATCTCAAGCTCTCCTGGATATATCGTATCGACGTAGGAATGGAAATTACCATTGTTAATTGACAATACGTCGTCATAATTTGACAATCACATTACGTTAAGGTAGTTAGATCCTAATGTTCCTAAAACATTTGAAGAGCAGTAATTGAAAATGGTCAAATATTCACGAATTCACGAATTAATGTTAATTTTCCCTCAATATTTCTTCAAAGTAATATAATTATAGATAATGATAATGTGTAGAACAAATTCTCATATATATATATATCAATATATATATATATATATATATATATATATATATATATATATATATATATATATATATATATATATATATATATATATATATATATATATATATATATATTCAAGAAACACCTGATCAGGCTAGTATTCTTGGGAAAATGTTATTTATTTCCAATAATTGTACAATTATGGTTGGGATCGGTTTACTTTTGATCGGGATTGGCCAAATTTAAGAAAAAAATAAGAAAGAAAATTTTATACATATTGAAAATTGAAATTGATCAACAAATATATTTAAGGTTTGAAAAACTTTAGGTAACTAGGCATTCAGAGAAATGGTCCTGAATTCAGCTCACCTGAGCTGAAAGCTCAAGTGAACTTTTCTGATCACCTATTGTCCGTCGTCCGTCTATCTGTCCGTCCGTCTGTTAACTTTTCACATTTTTAACTTCTTCTCAATAACAACTTGGCTTATTCTAACCAAACTTGGTGCAAAGCATTCTTGGGAAAAGGGGAGTTTAAATTATTAAAATGTAGGGCTAAGTCCCCATACAAGGGGAGATAATCAAGGAAAGACAAAAATAGGAAGGGACCATTAAAAAACCCTATCAAGAACCACTGAGCCAGAAAAATTGAAACTTATGTGGAAGCATCCTCGGATAGTCAGAATTCTAAATAATCCCTAGGGGTAGGGCATTGCCACTATGCAATCCTCAAATCTTGAACCCTGGGGAAGGGGGGCGGGGTCATAATACTGTGAAATCACTAATTTTCGTGGGGTTTAATTTTCGTGGTTGTCGGGGTATGAAGAGACACATGAATTTATGTCCACAACGAAATGCAATTTTGTACATATATTACTACTGAATAATTCGTCAATCACGAAATCAAATTCCCGTGAACCAATGTATTTTACTCAAACCACGAAAAATTGACCCTTCAAAAACATGTGATTTTACAGTAAGTATTACAAGGGGGAAATCTGGTAAAGAACTACATGGCCAAAAGGTACTCAGGTGAGCCTCGTGGCCCATTTGCCTCTTGTTACACTTTTTCACTATTCTAAGAAGGATATGGAGATAACAAACAGTATTCAATCTCAAAGTCCATAAAACAATACAAAATAGGAGCAAAGCAAACATGGACCTCCGAAACATCAGAATTGGGATCATGTGCCATGGAGTAGTGAGCATCCCCTGCTTCTCCTAATTCCCTTCAGTTATTATATGATATACATGTTGTATAGTGCAATATATAATATATAGTGCAATTTTTTGATTCAATGCAAGCCATCACATCATGCTAATAAGCATTGGTATTTAAGGCTCTAGTTTCCCTGAATACGTTTTATTCCTTACTTTACAAAAAGTATAGGGCGTCTGCTGTAGAGTTGGGGAGTTGATCCTTACTTCACGGATTTCAATCCCACTGTGGGACGTTGAGAACGATCCTTCGGATGAGACCTCATATAAACCTAGGTCCCATGTCGCAATAGGGTTGTGGAAGGAAAAATCTCTCCCTTGCTCGATGGCCCTGAATGCAGAGTACAGGACAAAATTTTCAGCTCTTTATCGGCAAGTGGCGGCGTCTCTATATGTGTGAAAAATTTTCGTAAGGGACTATAAATGTCAACTTTTTACAAAACCCTTTCAGAGACTTCCAAATTCCTTGAATCATATTTAGATGCATAAAATGAAAATTGTTGCTTGAAAAATTTTCAATGTTAAGCTTATTGATGATACATTTTGAATTGAATAATAATTTAAAGAATTATCACTCCTTGCTAAAGATTGGAAATTCTTAATTTTTATAGCTTAAAAATTATGTTGCTTCAGAATAATACACTGTTTTCGGTGTAAAGTCTGAACTGACCAAAAATGTTTCAAATCAAATGAAAAGACCTTAACAGGAGGTTCTACTTTACTTGAGCTTTCCAAAGAGATTTTGATAACATTTTGCCTTTGGACTTCTCCTGCAGAACCACACCTCCAATTTCAGCCAAACTGAGTAAAGTTCAGTTAAAGGTTATGCCGTTTTAAAGGGGGGATAATAAGAAAATAATGGAAATTTTGTAGCATGTTTTAAAAATCTTCTTAGGAATCACTGGATAAAAACAGTTGATAATTTTAGGAAACCTTAACAAAGTGTAGATTCAAGTTTGTTCTGATAATGATTCTTGGTAATAAATGGGGCATCGATGGGGGGGTCAAAGTTTTACAAAAGAATATATAGGAAACAAAGCCTTGTTTGAGATATTGATTTGGAAGTAACCTCAGGTTGTGTAGATTAAGATTTAATCAAAAATTGACTCTTTGGGGTTGGACTGGTTTTGAATACAGTGGGAATGGTGTTACAATGGAAGATCATAGTGTTATATAGGAATTTATCAAAAAAAAAAAATTAAAATCTTCCTTTCAAGAGAAGCAAAGCCTTGTTCTGTCATATTGATATGGAAACATTCTCACTGAACTGATTCTGATTTTTCATAGCCAATGAGCCCAGGTGGACAATATGACCAATGGGCTTCAAGTTTTAATTTTTAGGAGAACACATGTAACTAGCGTGTTACATCTAGAGCGAAGTAGGAAAAAAAGAAATATGATGGACAGTATATTGTACAGAAGCAGTTTAATTGTCAGCTCAAACATTACAATAAAAAAACAATATTGTTATACAAGTAACTTGAGTAGTTTAGATTCAGGAAGTGTTTTTCTTCAATTAAATTTTTAAATTAATATTGGAATACTTAATATTTCCTTAAATTATTTTTTTCCAGAAAATTCCTGTTCCAAAAAATGTAATGCTACAATGGAAGGTTTAGATGAGTCAAATCAAGTGAAACTTTATCAACTGGATAATTGGACCTTTAGAATTGATAGTATGATGGTGGTTTCAAAGAAGCGATGCAGTAAATCATTTGAAAAGAAAAAATTAGAAATTGTTTGCAAAACGGACTGTGAGGATGGTAAGTAAGTTAGAATAAAAGATCCCAACCATTTAAATAATTAGTAAATTGTAAAGGATAATTCAAGATATTCCTAAAGCGAATCACCTACACTCTTTTGTTTGGCTTATTCCATACAAACATCTTTAATTAACTTAGGCATTCTTTTTGTATGATATACATTCACTCATTTTTCCAGATACTGCATGTACAACGTTATTTTCGTCCCATGTTATTTTTTTGCTAGTTCGCACTTACAGACATAAATTGCCCAATTTTGACAAGGGCGAATATAAAACGGGTTCGAAAATTTTCCTGTATAAAATAAATTTCTTTGGATGATAAAATTGGTAGCGCATTATGAATATCTAAATCACATTTCAGCACACAATCATGCACTTGTTTTCAAGATGGTTTTTCCACTCTTAAAAAGATAGAAATAGATCTTACTTATTAAAAAAGTCCTGGATTGTTCCAGAAGACAAATTTTTAAAAATCCGAAAAGTTTGACAATTTAATAAAGAACAAAGTACGGTATTGGCCAAAAAATGCCGGCTGTCAGACCTTCTCCGTTCAAAACATTTTAAAGAGCTTAGAATTTTTAGAATTAAATAATATATAATTCATATACCTGACTCAAAAGTATGCATTGGAAAAATAACGCTCAATACTGTATCATTTATGGCAGAACGTCGAGATTTTACGAAGAATTTTGACGCGACGTCATACGTTTAACGTGTAGTAAGCGTCATCTGAAAATCCTTACTTACTTATATTAAATATGAATGTGAGAAATTAAGCTGTTGATTGATTAATACGTCATTATTCTTTTGTTTTTTGCTTTTTTAAAAATTTATTTATTATCATTATTACTTTCAATGTAATCATCCACGAAGGTGTATCCGCTTTAATCCATGAGAATTGGTAAAAGTCCAACAGAGGAACTTGGAGAAATAGAAATAAACTGTCTTTTCTTTTTGATATTTGCTTTCATTTCATTGCAGTGATTATACGATTTAAGGGGATGAAGGACCATTAGCTGAAAAAATACCTGTCATTTAATTTTTTTCATATTTTGTATACATCTTATTTAGTATGTCCTACATACTATAAAGCGGACATATCAATAGGTTTCTAGACTTATTTCTGAGATATTGAGTGACAAATACCATACCCCACAGTGTCTGAGCGGAGTTTTTATTCTCCGTGTTTCTGTGTCCATTACTCGGTCGATAATTGAAATTTTTCACCATAGATAAAAAATATACCAGCGGAAATCTGTCTTTTAAAATATTTTAGAGTATGAATAGGGTTAAAAATTCGAAAAAGCAAGATTCTTTTGTAACACCACATCTGGAGACGGAAATTTACGACTTTTTTAGGACAAATTAAACCATAAAAATATTAATTTGCAAAAAATCCTATCATTCAATATTTGAAAATTTACGTCGAAGTTCAAGGTTGTCATTGTATTGATTAACTGTAAAAATATCGATTGGTGAAGCTGAGCTCAATATTGCACGGGGCAAAGTTAAACGAGTCATGATCATGAGAAAAACGTGTCATGTTTACATTTCTCGAGTACGGGAAAACCCAACTATGACGTCACACATTCCTGAAATAAGCGAAATAAGACAAACCTACAGAATTTTTCCGTCAACAACCATGTAAAAATATTTTTTGCGTTCTGAAATTTACAAAATACCCTACCATATACATAATATGGCCCATTTTTATGATTTTATACTACCCGTTTTTACCGTGTATGATCTTACTGAACTAAGAGATCCACTATGACGTCAAAGACGCACTGGACGCGCAGAGTAGGGAAACGGCAGAGTGGATTAATCTATTCCGTAATTTGATAATAATTGCAAAAAATTTTGAATATTTTCTGAATCAGCAGATATTTTTATACTAGATGGTGAACGCAAACAAACAGTCAAAAAATTATACAAGTACTGTGGTTTCAATCTGGTTTTGTACATATTTTATCAGAGATTATGACGTAAATCAACTGAGTCACGTGACCATACATCCTTCATCCCCTTAAATAGAAAAAAATTAGCTACATATTTCTCTTAAATAAATTGAAAAAAAATTACTAGTGAAAAAAATGTACTGATGAAAAAAACAAAAAAATGTTTCCCCGGCACCAAAAAAGTTCAATTCTCAAGAATATGGTATGTAAGGTGCAAGAACAGAAAATTCGAATGTCAAGATAATATTAATTATATTATATTATATAATTATTGGAATAGTAGCATAGAAGACTATGATTATATTTAATGTGCAGGAGAACCCCCCTTCTAATGGTCAATTTTGGTAATAAACTTATGAAGACATTAAATCATATAAAAAGGAATGCGAGCGATTTCGATCCCGGTAAAAAACAATGAAAACCGATTGTTTTCTGTGATATATTCATTTATATCCTGCTTGATGACAGAGGAACACTTAAAATTCAAATGTAATCCCCCAACCCTCAACCCCAAACACAGTGGCCCCCATTCGAGTTTAATGAGTTCTTATCATTATACCCCCCGCTTGAAAAGTGGGAGGGTATATAGTAATCGGGATTTCCGTCCGTCTGTACGTCCGTCCGTTCGTCTGTTACGCTTTATCTCTTATCCGCAACTCCTCCTATACTACTAAGTGAAATTTAATGAAACTTTCACAAAATCTTTATTACATATTGCCATTGTGCACCTCCTATTTTGCTTTTTTATTCGACACGTATTTTGGGTTTCCCATAGCAAAACATGGACATTGCCATTATATGTTTACCTATGACGTCACATATAGAAGCTTCTGGATAACACTTGATAGGACGAGTTATTCCTCTTTACACATTACCGTAAAACAATATATAACAACACATGGACATTATGGGAGGCGGGGGGGGGGGGGGGTCATTTATTGAGCTCATTGCTCACAGTACCTCTAGTTTATATATGCCTTACACAAATATTTTTGTTTTAATGAGACATGTAAATTAATATTTGATAAGACTGAAAATGAATTACAATAAATGTTTTGATTCAAAAGTAAATACTTATATACGTATAAGAGTTGTTTGTATATATGTTTACATATTCAATACATGCTGACAATTATGTCGGATAAGTATAATTGCTCGTGGATTATTTTTCAGAATCCTCGCCTTCTAACAGCCGTTGACAAATATTTATTCCAAATTCCAAATTTTTTTTATTTCAAGTTTTTGCCTATTCTTAGGATCAAATATTTAAGTTGCTAGTATTTAAACATTTAAAAAAAATCATAGCTTCCTTTGTCTTTACTTTTCTGACAATTGAACGTGTTTTAAGTTAGTGTACCAAGTATACGAAGGGATCTAACATCTAATTTTAATTAGATTGGATTTTCGCAATAAACAAAAGTAATCTAATGGGCTAATTTACAATACAATACAGACATGTATTTTCTGTATGCTCAGGATATACCGAACATGTAAAATCAATGTATTTGTCCAAGAAATGTAATTTTAGTCATTTTCCACAGGAATTAATGTTAATAAAGTAAGCAAAAAACAAAAACAAAAAACACAAACAAAAAACAAACAAACAACAAACAAACAAAGAACACCAACAACCTGCAGTCCCCTATACCCCGGAAACACGGGTCTCTCATTAGTTGGCCCATGACAACCCCTCCCTCATAAATAGATTTTTTCGTTTCTGAGAGCGTTGCAGTGACGTAGTATCATTTTTGAGCGTGAGGGGGGGGGGGGGGCTGCCAAAGAGAAAAAAAAAACTTACCAGAATAAAGTTGACACGCAAAAAAAGAAGGGGGTGGGATTGCCCAAACTCGAAAGTCATATTTCGGCAGGGTGCGTGTGTGTGTAGAGGTCAACTTCTTTCAGTACCAATTTTTTTATACATCATATACTACATATACTTAACCTTTATTTCACTGTACTGTAACAAAAAGTTGAGGGGGGGGACCGGCCTTTCAAGGAACATTTCTAATAGTAAAATGTTTGGAAAAAAGTGCCCCCCCCCTCCCTGTTGCTACGTGCCTATGTTGACTTTTTTAAAAGAGTCGCTAGCGTTGTCTTTAGCAGTAGTAGATTGGTTTTTCTTATTGTAAATATGTAATTTCTTGTATTTCCCAATATACGCCATACGGTTTCTTTTGTCTATAGTACAAAATGCATAATGTTACCAGTATGAATTCGAAGTGGCGGGATTTTATCTACATAAACATGTATTAATATAGTCGCAATGTAAAGATAGTGCAATACATATAAATAGATTCTAGTTTTTCAACATGAACTTCATGATCACAAAATTAAAAATTGTATTGTCTATGCACTAGGAATTACGAATTTACATACACCTGTGTATATAAAAGACGCACTTTTCCGGATATGACTAATTTCACAGCGCATTCAGATTATTTTCACGGCAAAAAACTAAACAGCAAAAGTGTCCAAACACTTATTTCATTCCTAACAACTTTCAAAGACGATCTGATTTCCTTCATAACAAAGAATCACGTGGGTGCTGTCTCATCTGTTTGACTCTCTACTGTTAGTCTTTTAAAAATTTGAAAATCTAAGGATGAAGGAGTGGTGGGCGGAGGCCTTAGCTTTACCACAAGTCAAAAGCTGCTGAATTTCGCTAACCATTGTCAGATAAATTTCATGTATACATTGTAAGTGTTCCTTTTTTTAACCAAAGAAGCACCACCCTTTCCCGACATACCACTGCATGGCTTCTAAATACCGGTATATATTTGTGTTACAAACATGTAATTTATGACTCTGTGGATGATTCTGCACGAAATATTTGTAATAAATAATACAATAAATAAACATTTGAGCTTGTATGCGCTATTTCGGACTATTAATATGCATATGTACTATCTAGCATTCGGGAACTTTTTTACTTGGATTATTATTTTTTTTAAACTGATATCAAATACACAAGATTTACATAATGTATATAATATTTATTTTTCACAATTAAAGGCTAAAAAACAATGATTGATCTGGCATATCAAAAGGTAATCGTAAAGTTCATTCAATGTATTAACATTTTGTTGTATTTTTAATGGTTGTCATGATTGTTCGGAGGTGACTATAGTTAGTCTATATACATTGAGGAAGACTCGTAGAAGAAAATATAATTATACTGAGGTACATGTACATGTATCACAGATTTTTTAATTACTCTTGTAATAATTAAATTTAAAAAATATTATTGTGCTTTTTTGTGGCTTGAATAGAGTAGGATATTTTATAGTACTGTTGTTCAATAATACATGTACAGCAGACGGACACTAGTATACGAACTTACAAGTGCATACGATGTACATACATCATAAGCACAAGCGGCATCTTTATCTACAATTTATTCTTTAATTTCAAAATATTTTATTTATATTTATAGGTATTTATATAGTTTACTATGTCCAGTGATGCGGAACTTGAAATAAAAAATCTCATTCTGTGTAAATTTAGCGCCATTAACATCGAATCAGGAACATTGCGTCGGTAGAATATCTTTATCTGTATGCTAACTTTTGTAAAATTCATATTGATCACAAGTGACAACCAACACTATTTTAATAGTGTAACTAGCTAAAAGATATGTAATGATGAACTTATATGCGGAGTACAAAAGTGGTTGTTGCATGTGAAAGGGTCTAATTTCTGCAAAGATTACTTATTTTTGATCATAATTTAACGATTTTGCACGACCATTTGATGTTTAGGGCGTATCAGTGATGTCATAGTTAAAAATTACCTCATTTTTGTACCTGTAGAATTTACTTCGCATCTTCCTTACTTCAATGCATAACATGAAAAATTAATGCAAAGATGATTAAAATATCGTATTATTTGCGGCGAATCATTGCTAATACCGTACTTTGTTCTTAAAGCTTTTAGTTAATTTTTTTTTTATTTTGAGACTGGGAGAGGTCTGAGAGATCGTAGAAATTAGCAGGATTTTTTTTTTGAGTTTGGACACCCCTTCCTCTTTTGCTTGTCATAAAATTTTCAGTGTAGAGAAAAAGAAAACCTGTCATAAGAAAATCAACATTGTATTCCGTCTGATGAAGGATTAAATGAAAATAAATTTTTTTTGAAGAATTTAACTCAGAACTAAAAAAAATCGATTCAATCAATACAAATCAGAAGCAGAGAAAACACAGATCTCTAAAACATCAGATTAGGGATCAGGTGTCGTGGAGGAATGGGCTCCCCTTTTCGTCAAGTATGAAATATAGATTTGTTGTTATTTTAACATTAACATTTTTTCCAGTAAAATATCCAAATATGAAACAGTTGTGCCAGACGTTTTGGTATCTTTTATTTTAGGCTCACGGGGATATGCAAGTTTTTGGTGTTATTGACTGGGTAAAAATATTTGATTTCTTAAAGTTTTTTGTAACTTTTTAAGCATCCACATCTGATTTGCACCATTTTTCGAAAAATAAACCCATACTTTGCGGATTATGGTTATATACTATTTGTTTTTTTTCCATGGTGGTCACGTGCAGTAAGTATTTGTGCACTGTCATATGATGTTGCCTTTTTTTTACATGTATATCATCGTCCACTAGTTGTATAAGGTATCTACGTGTTGCAAGAAATGTTACGAAAAAAAACTCTTTTGGGCGTAAATTAATTGTTAATTCCTCGCTGACTATCCAGCTGCAAACTCTTCTCGCCAGGCTGTATGGCATCGCTCTCTTAACAGGGTGTGAGAGGTATGAATCGAAGTGTAAATACCAATGTGTAACTGTGGCTTTCAGAATAAATATAAGTAATTTACACTTATATCTATAATAAAGCCACAGAAACAACGACGACCCGGGATATGGCAATTGCAAGTACAATGCGGTAGGAACCAGTTACATTTCCCAGGGACGGATATGCTTTGCTAAATTAAAAAAGTAATCCATATATTTCATTCCAGTTTAATGAGTTTTTATGCATTCCAAGATATTCAGTGGTTTCTATCACACTTAGGGGTTTTCGCTTATTTTCTAGAGTATTTTCACTGTAGTATAAAATGAAAAAACGAAAACATATTTATACAACTAAAGCAACTTTAAGCAGTATAATGAAAAAAATTGAACCCTTTTAAGTAAAAGCTGACACTTGATCTTGGATTTCAATAAAATCTAAATTCAGTAAAATGATCTGGCTTGAGGTTCATACAATAGAGACGAAAGCTCACTTTTGATCTCAGTTTCATTTTTCCTAAATAAGTAATAGAATAGTGAAACAGAGATCAAAAGTGAGCTCATCTATGTTTTATAGCCCCCTGCATGTAATGTAATTTATTTTTGAGTGATAATGACGTCAACAAGGTTATTATTCATTTAGAAAATTTATTATTATTCACGTGCAAAACATTTTCCTTTTGCAGCTGACATCTCCGATGGTTTGTGTACGTCACATAAGAAGTGTAGAGATGAATCGAAAACATGTTCAAAGACAGGACACGTCGACTTTTGTACATGCAAAGCTGGGTTTTTAAGATTCGGAGACAAATGTTTTGAGGGTAAAATGCTGCACGACGCATATATATCACGCTTTTTCAGTCTCAACAATTGTAATATAACCAACATGTAAATTCTCTAAAATGATTTACTTTAACGTTATGGAATATATTTTAAGTAATTTTTAAAATCTGTTTATAGATATTTCAAACAAAGCTTTTTTTTCATCAGCGAATTTAGGACTGTATGAACCGTGCCAGCGAAGTGAGCAGTGTTCTGCTGTATTTGGCTCTGTTTGTGAGAATAACACATGTGTCTGTAAAGATGGCTTTGACTCAATTAATGAGTCTGAATGTTCTTTGCGTATGTTTATTTAAATTGCCTAGCATTTCATTAAAAAATTCAAATTGCATAATGACAAAATATGAGCCTGTTTTTGTTTATTTTACAATTACGCTATGAAAAAAACCTACCAGTCATTAATACTTCAAATAATTTATGTTTTGTGTTTTATTTAGATCATACTCTTGTTGTTGTTTAAAAAAAATACCGGAAAAAGTCAAATCGCATGTACTCTTTTTTTATCTTTTGCAAAAGTATTTATTCATTAGTTTAGGATTATTCCAAATATGTTGAACATTTCATGAGTTTCTAATTTTTCTCTCATTTACAGTGTATACTCATTGCAGACTTGTTTTTATTTGATTTTGACATTTTCATTATCTACAGATGTGTTTTTGCTTACAGCGCCCTCAGGTGGTAGTACTAAAGCTAGTG
>NW_026928443.1:0-34773 GCF_032062105.1 Saccostrea cuccullata
ATTTGTAACTTGCACGTCAACATAATAAACAAGCGTGTCGACATAACTATATCTTGCATGTAGAGGGCAGAAATATGCCATCATAATAATTGGACAATTGTTTCGAAAAAAATTCGTACTGTTTGCTATTTAACTAATACACTTTCTGCTCTGGTTAGTGGTTAGCCACAAACTCACATGTACTTGATTCAAATTTACTCACCTATGCTCAATGTAGATAATATATGCAATTAGTAAAACATTATTTGGATATATGTATTTTATAACCATTTAATTAATAATAAGACATAATCAAATGTAGCATATCGATCCATGACTTTTATAGTACATGTATGCATATCCTGGGCTAAAAACTACCAACACAATGGCTTGCAGAAGACGGGATTGCCTGACCGCTAGTTCACCCTCAACAGAAAGTAAATACACTGGCCTAGCTTGTCTGTTTTATATACACACAGGGGATCAGTAATAGAGCACCCATACCACAGTAACGAGGTAAAGTGCCCCTATGCAAGGTTGACCGCGGTCATCTACGATGAAACGAAAACTTTGGTAGCTTGCAGTAAAGATGACCTCATGTTTACCTTTAACACAGATAATATATAGACTGGCCTTGCGTGTCTGATATTCGCGATACAGACGCGGGGGATTACTTACGTCAGAAAAGTAAACAACTCTGCTAGCCGCGATCATTGGCTGAACTCTGAGTAACGTAGAATTGAAATACATACCAAAACCAAAACAGAGTGCGACATTGATAACCTGTACCTCTAGTAAAATTACATTTATATAGTAAAATCAATTATTTCAGCATTTGTAAGGAAGAAAACCTTTGAAAAAATACACTTGAGTGATTAACTGACATTCTACGGGACAAGTTTAATTGTCGATAAAACAGGCGATAAGAGACTGTATCAGAAAATAGAAAATACGGGTGCAAAGTCACCTGATTTAACAAAATATCTTAATGCCTTATCAAAAGTACAAATTGCAATAGCTTGAATGTTCTCAAAAAAGGGGCTCAATACCACTGCACATGTAAATGAATTTAAAAAAAAAAAAAGCTAGAATTTGCGATGTTGAATAGGACTTGATTCTTCGGCTATACATAATATTCCATAAACTTTTGCTAAAGGCCTAATAATATTTGTTTTTAAAGTTAATAATTGTAATCATCAGTTACAATGTCAATAATGAAATGACTTCATCAAAATCTCAAGAATCAATTAGTCAAATTTCTTTTTAGCTGTTATGTTAATAATATTTATGAAAAAAGGCCAAATTTATGCTTCTTTCAAATGGTTTGGAAAAAGTATACTTGTATATTGATCAGACCCTGGAAATGTTTGTCTTTAATTGCGCTCAATATTCCTGCAGTGTTCCATAGAAAATAATTTTTAGGGATTCGATACAATTTACCGTCATCGCAAAATGTATATATATATAGTCTTTATGTCTGCAAAGATGATGATTTACTAAAGAGAAGAAATATCGTTTAATCATGCACTGTTTAATTACTAATTCATTTTAACATGCAGACATTTTGTGTGTGAGGTCGAATTGATCCTTGCTTACCGTATGAGTTTGTAAATATTCATGAACTTCACGGCATGCATCACTAAACGTACTCTCATTGCATTCACAATTCCAACTGATGTTATGCACTAAACTCTTCATAATGTCCAAAGTATCCCTATAATACTAAAAGAAAACCATACCTTTTTTATTGTTTATTCACAACAGCCATACCATGAAAGGAAATTAATCTCAAAGCGCATATAAAATGTCAAACGCCGAAGCATCTGTACTAATAATAAGGAACCGTTAACGTCAAAATTACACCCTTATGACAACACTGTAGACATTCATCATACATAACAAATTTCATGTTAATAAGGGTTATTTGGTTGATACACGCTATATGTAATGATTTGTATTTTTAGAATTTGTAATTGTTTGAAATTTTACATCACAATTCTTAATCAAGCTGATTTTCATTTTATTTTTATTTCAGACTCAAAGATGTTCTTAAAGTCGCTATTAAAATTCGCTAGGCCATCTGTTATAATTTGTTTTATTGCCCTCTTCTGACCGACTTACAAAAAGGTTCAAAACGTTTATTCATATTCCTGAACACTATTTATCTTTTTTGTCTCTAAAGCTCAAGTGCTAGTATACTTATCTGATCAAACTTTGAGCGTTGTCTGACTTGTAGTTGATGTCGTCGTTGGCTCATCTTTTTCTCCAGCGACCTGACCATTTTCAACCACACTAGACACAGAGGATCCTTTGGACAAGGGATTTGAAATTGATTAAATGAAAAGAATGCCTCAATTTACAAAATAGTTTCGGTAATTTACCCAAGAACACATGCGCAATTTAAGGGAACTTTCACGAAAACTCTATGATATAATTTAAAATTAATTTTGCTCAAAATATGACCACCCCGAATAAGGGTAGGGCTACCATGCATGATCACAATTTTATGGATACATATATAAAGAGAAATGATTTTTTTTCTCAAGTAGAAGAAAGCATTACACACGTATCTGACATTTAAGTCCAGGAAGCATCCCGACAACAAAACAGTTTCTTTAAGGTTGCATTTTATTTCTTAATATTAACTCTTACAGCATGCAGAATTATTTACAAAATGAAAACATCATTTCAGACAAATAAGCGAATAATAGTAAAAATGTATCAAACAAACTTAAAAGAAACACCGATTGGTTCATTTTGTATTGAAATAAAATAACATTTTTATTAAAAAAATTAATTTTTTAAAGTCTATACCTTTATTTAAAAATTCAAGAAAGCTTGTAGGCGAAAAAATATTACAGAAAGCAAAGAAATAATAATATATAAAGACAAATAAATCAAAGTCAAATACATGCATGTTTTACTCTGTGACCCAGACGGGAGAAAAAAGCAAGTCTGCAAATAATCCTTGTCTCAACCCACTGTCCGGAGTTTGCATATAGATATACGTGTATCTCTCTCCTACCTGTGGCGGCTTGATCACAATTAGTGCCTTTATATTGTGACCAGGGAGTCGTAACATAAAAAATACTCAAGTCTTAGACCATACTTAAGTAAGACATGAGAACATTTTTTTGTCTCAAGTCCGTATCATAAAGGATGCTAATAAATACAAATCCTAGCAAAACTTAGGCGATCATTATAATTAGGTGACTTACGTGCGTGTTATACATAGCATGGACACATTATACGTAAAACTGTTAAAATTTAACGATGAATATTGTAAGTATTTCATTTGTTATTAATTAATAAGATACTCTAATACCTCTTCAAGTCAATAATAAGCAACTATGTCTTGTATTCATGTATATAGCAATTTAAACATGTACATTAAGCAAAAAAACCCGATAGGATATATATACATGTGTGTACATTAATTATGATTGGAAATCAATGACACGTTAACTTGGCCGGTATTCACAGAGAAACTGAGAGTAGTATTCCGATGTCTGTGAATAAAGACACAATTAAACACTATTCACAATAGATATTAGAAGTTAAGTTCGAATACACAATTATTACTATGGTACATGTATTACGAATGGCGTCGGTTTATATACTTCTACAAAGTGAGAAGAAAAAAAAAGAACTTTTAAGACAAGAGAAAATCTACATGATTGACGACCAATATTTGATAGAGCGGTAACGTTTAGACAGAAATCTAATTGAAAATGAGTGTGAATTGGTGAGAAGTGATTTGGAAAGACCAACAAAAAGAAATGAAGTTATCAGTGTTTCATCACAGATGGTAACTGCCTTGAGATTTTACGCTTCTGGTAGTTTTTTTTCAGCGTTTTGGGAGATTCCCAGGGGATGTCAAGAATGACGCTTCTCGTAAAAATGATGATGTGTCTTGTAGCGTAAGTAAATATGTTAGTGATTTATAAGTTTCCTTCCGATAATACAGACAAAATCCATGTCATGCAAAAATACGTTCAAATGTCTAAATTTCCCAATGTTCTGGGTTTCATTGATGGTACACATGTTGCTATAAGATCACCTAGTAAAGATGAACATTTGTATATAAATAGAAAATGTTTCCAATAAATGTTCAGGTGGTGTGCGACGCCGATCTCTGATTCACCAACATCGTCGTTAAGTGGCCAGGGACAGAGAGTGCTCTTTCATCAAAGTTTGAATCCGGTATGTAAGATTCCCGATAAAAATAAATTGGTCGAAAGCGCATTGCCTTGTGCTATGTATAAACATGTATATACAGGCACGTAGTAACGGGGTGTGTGTGGGGGGTGGGGGGCAGTTTATTTCCCAACATTAATTTTACTTTTAAAAATGTTTATTGAAGAACAACCACCCCCCTCCGCGTCGTTAATACAACGGTAAAGTAACATAAGGGAAATGCAGTATTGTATGCAAAAAATTGGTACAGAAAGAAGTCGGCATCTGAAAAAAAGTTAGCCTCTACTACCTACCCCCCGTAATAGGATATTCGAGTTTGGGCAATGGTAAACGATAAGCAATTCCCAGTGAGTAAGAACGTGGTAGAATTTTTTAAAGACTAAAAGTCCCTTAGGACAATTGTGACAATAGCCAGACGTGATTAAAGAAGTAAAAAAAAAAATATTCAGTCTGTTGGTAAATATCACACTTACATGCAATAACCAATACTACATTAAGAACTTACACAAGTGTATTATTTTAATTCAATACATAAGTATGACTTAGCTAAGATCTTGCTTAGTTCGCTTTTTGTTTTGGTATAAGACATACTTAAGTATTACTTATGTATGTCCTAAAATGTGCTTAACGCGTACTTAAGACCTTACTTAAGTCAAAATCTTAGCATGCTTTATGTTACGACCCCCTGATGTTCTGCCAATCAAAATTGAAATCAACAATTGACATTGACAGTGTACAAAAAAGTTTCGCAAACTGTTATTAGATATTAAAATGCTTCTTTACTCCACAAGTTTAATTGCAAGTCATACATGTACGACAGCATTCCTTAACCAACCAAAAAAATGTTCATGTACTAAGATAAGTAATAATTCAACAAAAAGCTGAAGTATCACTAATAACGAAAATGACTTACTAAAGAAAATAACAATAAACTAAACCATACTATTACTTTTCATGTAAAAATTAAAGTATTTAGTATCACATCTTGTACATGCTGTGCAATTTTAAACTGGGAACAAAAGTATACCATGGAGCCTTATTTAACCGGACGCTTTTATTGGTTTGTCGGATATGTGAAGCGTCCGGATACTTGAATTACCAATTCAACAAGACAAAAGAATTTTTAAAAATTCCATTCCCATGAAAAATCGTCTGAATACTGAAGCATTCGGATATCTGGCGTCCGGATATCTGAAATTCCACTGTATATTATGTTATTTCTTCTACAACATTTATTGGATCTTCAATCGGATACCTCTTTGTTACTTCGAACTTTCTTTTGTATGGTGTATTGAACTAGCTACTACAAGAAGTAAAAAAAAAACCGAAGATACAAATTAAATTTTATTACAAATTGAAAGCACTCCAAAACAAATATACATTACATATTTATGCATGTATGACAAAATAAAATAACTACAGAAGTTCCTGGAATAGTATAAAAAAATTAATAAAAACGGTACCTGAACTAATTTGATTAATTTGAACATTATGATAAATGGGTTTAATTGTCTTAATGTTTTACTTCAAGTTGTCGTTGAAATTGGGAATCGATAAGAGAGTAAGTAATACAAATTATATCAATTGATAGATGATCGTAGGTTATATAAATATTATGTAAAATTGCATATAAAATCACATGAAAACTAGAGAGGCTGACAACATAATGACGAAAGTTGTTAGAAGTTTGGTTTCTACTGAGGCAGCCACTCCGGTGTCACGACGGCCACCTGTAAAAAAAAAACAAGATCGCAGTCATAAATTTAATAAAAGTATTTCATTTTTTCAAATTGACAAAATATTATATATATATTTCTGTTGATCATTTTATTGAAAAAATAAACAACATTGTTAAAAAGTTCTCCGGGAAATGGCGTGATCAAATCCTATGTAAAACTTTGGTCAGCCATTGTGGCCCCGCCCTACCCCCGGGGGTCTTGTTTTGAACAAACTTGAATCTACACTACCTGAGGATGCTTCCATAAAAGTATGATCAACTATGGCTTTGTTATTCTTGAGAAGATTTTTAACGAATTTTCCTTTATATTTCTATGTAAATTTTTGGTGGGCCATTGTGGCCCCGCCCTACCCTTAGGGGTTATGATTGGAACAAACTTGAGTCTACACTACCTGAGGATCCTTCCATATAAGTATGATCAATTATGGCTTTGTTACTCTTGAGAAGATTTTAAATGAATTTTCTTATATATTTCTGTGTACAGCTTTTGTCGGCCATTTTGGCAAGCCCTACCCCCAGGGGTCATGATTTTTACAAAATTAAATTTACACTACCCGAGGATGCTTCCAAAAAAGTATGATCAATTTTGGCTTTGTTTTTCTTGAGAAGAAGATTTTTTAAAGAGTTTTCCTATATATTTCTATGTAAAACTTTGCTCAGCCATTGTGGCCCCACCCTACCCCCACGGGTCACGATTTGAACAAAATTAAATCTAAACTAACTGAGGATGATCCAAAGAAGTATGATCAATTATGGCTTTGTTATTTTTGAGAAGAAGATTTTTAAAGAATTTTCCTATATATTTCTATGTAAAACTTTGGTCAGCCATTGTGGCCTCGCCCTACCCATTAGGGGTTATAATTTGAACAAACTTGAATCTACACTACCTGAGGATCTTTCCCATAAGTTTCATCTTTTCCGGCACAGTGGTTCTTAGGAAGAAGATTTTTAAAAGATACCACCAAATTTTCATTAATTCCCAATTATCTCCCCTTGAACAACGACGACAACAGACAACTGAGAAATTGTGATCAGAAAAGCTCACTTGAGCCTTTGGCTCAGGTGAGCTAAAAATGGGTTAGTGCGGTTTTAGGCTTATTAGAGCATTCAAAACTTTTTTCACATCGAAAGAAATTTATGAATGAAAAATATCCGTATTGTTTATTATTTTATCTTTTCATCGCTATTCACTTAAAAATATTCAAAAACAAGTCGACTGGGACAGAAATATGTAGACAAAATATCACCTCGCTGGGTGATTTGGTCGCGCCATGACGTCTGACCCTTAAATAACATTCACAAAATTGAACATATATATTATCTCTTCAATAGGTTCATCTAAGGAAGATATAATGCAAATGTAAATATCAAAGTATAATAATGACACTGAGAATAAATTGAGGAAAAAAGTAAAAGAGAAGCTTACTAAGAGTCGATACGGTTGTTGATTCTACAAAAGATATAAATATTAGAATATTGATAAAAATGTACATATCAAATAATGTATAATCAAATAATAACAGCCACTACCGGAATATAAAAAAAGTTTGTTTTTTCTAAGGTGCAGAAAGGAAATCATACTCACTATTATATTTTTTACATTTAATCATTTAACATGAAGAGTATATATTTTGATACAGTTTAATGGCACCTAATTGTAACTGTTTCGGTAAACATTTCTCTGACGCTTAGGTGTAAAGACTAAAAATCCTGCTCATGCATATAATTGCATTTTCGAATCTTTTTGTCTAAGCATTAAGGTAATTCAAAAGATTAATGCTCATTAAAAATGTTTTTACGTCAGAATATTTTATCCTCCAATGATAAACCATGCAAGCAATCGACATCTCACTACTAAGATATACAGTCATGTGCACAGACAATTGCTTAAAATTAATTGCAAGATATTTTAGCTTTAAGGCATATTTATTGAAATATAATGATGGGAATATGGTAAAGTAATCATAAAGAGATCATAGTGTTAAAGAATTTCAAAATCAAGTATATAACCTGGTGTTGTGATGGAAGGATCTGTAAGAAAAGAAAGAGACTTATTAAAGTTGATCGTACAACATAAATAATGAACGAAAGATAATTTTTATAATATCGTCATACTGAAATTATAGCTAATTTCTTCTCGTAAAATAAAAAAAAAGGCAATTTCGTTCTCTAATTGACTATTTACGACAACAAACTTAAGACTGACTGAAATAAGTGAATATTCATTTATTTGAGCATAATTTTAATAACTACATAAATTAAATTCATACTTACCAATGACAGTAACATTATTAGAAAAAGTTGTCTCTCCCCCTTTAGTGTTATGCCGAATTTTACAAAAGTATGTTCCAGCGTCGTGTAGTGTAAGGACTAATGAGAGAAAAAAAATGTTTGTTGCATAAGATATTTTTAGATGCACTTAATATGACTTTAGAAATCATGAAAACGTGAAATTAAAAACTATCGCAATGTACCTGGAATTCTAAGTTCGAAGTAAGTTGTGTTCTGTACTGTAGTTGCATTACACGTATAGTTTCTATTTAGCCATATTTTTTGACCGTTGTGACAATAGTCAGAGTTCCGAAATTTCCAATATGCATCCACGTTCGTTATGTTATCATCAGGGAATATTTCCACGTCACATATTCCTCGATAAGTGTCGCCGATCCGATAGGTCCATGATGAAGTACTTGGATACCAGTACTGAATTGTGAGTTCACATCTAAAGATAAAACAAAATCAACCTTTTTGGTTCACAAATAGTCATCTTTTTAAAAATTGATGTGTCCAGCATCGGACAATTGTTCATTTAATTTCCAAATTTATTCAATTATTGCGTTCATCAACTTGCGTTCATGAATAATGCATTATGTTAAAACACTGGTTGAATATTTGAAAGTTATTTCCTCCCTTGTATTTCAAAATTATTTCATTATCTATTTATGGAGGTAAGAGATTATTTGTATATATCATGCTGGAGATATTTTATTAAAGAAATCAATCATGTTTCAAATGTTGAGTAGATAGAAACATTTTAGTTGAAAAATTAATATTCACTTTGCTCTTTCAATATAAAGTTTTACGATAGAAATATAAGAAATTTGTGGTATCAATCATTCAGTTCTTCAATTTACTCATTTATTGGATTGAAACCTGAAATACTGATGCTAAAGGAAATAATTTACAAGCTCTTTTTCAAATAAACAATCTAATTCTGGTTGTAGCTTACTTTATGATTGATAAAAATTTATCTTTCAAAGTCTATTGTTGTCTGGGTCACAATGAATTACGTCAAAATTTTGCACAACTTTATGTGCTACTTGAAGTGAAATTGTCTTTTATGATAGAAAATCAAATTATGAGGTATAAATTTAATAGCTACCTAACTTACACCTTATAACGTGGGTTGAAACACTTTATATATTTACATGTATAGACCGCAAGGCATAAACTGCCCCAACCCATGTTGTACCGTATGACTAGGGTAGGTATAAAATTAATTCCTTATTCAATCTAATTACTGGGGGTATCTCAAATCTAGTTAAAAAATGCACGCACTGGTTAATCTATAATTATTATCTTTTATTCATTGTAAAGGATAATCAATTCACTGAAGGTTTTTTTTAATTATTGAGAGGACCCCTTCAATGAATTATAGGTTAAAGCTGACATGAACTCTTAAAAAGGCATCAGTTTTCATCTTTGTACGACTTACTACATTCCTGTACGCCCTTGTCCGACATATTTGTTCGATTCCGCCATATTTAATCGAAGATTTTTGGCCACCTGTACCTGCTATATATAGCCTTGCAGAATTGCTTCACTTGAGTGATTTTCTAGTCTGGCTGTCGACATGTACACATCTCCGATAGCATAGCTTTTAGAAGTCCATAAACTGACCCAATACATGTTTGAAAAGAAAGAATTCAACAAAAATAGAACTATACCGAGAATTAAATTATTTTTGAATGCATTTGTTGCAATATAGAAAATACACTAACACGGAATACATTCACGTACAGGAAAAACCCATGCAGGTCGAGAAAACGCTTCAAACGCAGTGATAAAACATTTACCTGAATATACTGCTATCGTTACAGGGATGTGCACATGTCGAAAGAATTATCCCATTTTACTTTTATTGAAAAATGTATCTCAGAAGTCATGTAATCCAGTGCTAACTCAACAGTAAAAGATGCTTGGACACACGTGGCCCATGCCGATCATTTTATTTTGGCCAGGGAAAAAATCAAAGGTTGAAAGCTCAGTGGAGTTGATTGAAAAAAATGCAAGTAATTTTTTCAAAAATAAACATTACTCTTGTCTGTAAATGTTGTAAATAAAATTTATGATTACATGGTATAACTTCATTAGATTTATAATAAAGCATGCATATTACGAATCATTCACCTTCTGAAGATATTTTCCTGTGATAGGAGAGGGGGGGATAAAACATGCATATTAACATTCTTATAAAAATGATTTGATAAAAACGTCTGAAACAGATTGGATTTATTCATGATTAATTATTATCAAATATTATTATTAGACCTAATATGATTTTATTTAAAGTGATTTATAATTTTATGCACAATGCCGGGAAGAAAAAGTGAGCAAGTTCACATACCCCACGCTCCCCCAAAAGTCGAAGTGCTGAAATTCCCAGAAAAAAACAAAGGATTCGTAATTTCCTTGTAATATGCACATCTATACACATTGTGTCCTAAATATCTGCAAAGTTTAACGAAATTGTGTGCAGCGGTTTATGAGGAATTGCGCTGACAAACTGCTTATCTCTATATTCAATATATGGCCAAAATCTAAATGTAAAAGTGCGGAAATTCCCGAAAAAATAAAGAATTCGGAATTTCCTGGTGATGTGCAAATCTACACACACATTGTCTCCTATAAATATTTGCAAAGTTCGACAAAACTCTGTGCAGTGGTTTATGAGACGTTGCTCTGACCAAAAAAAAAAGGACTGACTGAGGGGTCAAAAACATTATACCCCACGCAACTTGTTGCGAGGGGTATTATAAACGAGTTGATTCTGCGGTACAATGATAATGAATATAGAATTTAATGTGAATTAAATTTCTAGACATACATGTAAATAATTAATGATTATTAGAAAAAGCACATATATATATATAAGGTCAGAGCAAACACCCCGTGAGAATTCCAAATTCTACCTACAATTAGCTTTTTAAAAATTCTCTTGTCTGTTGTCCAGGTCCCGGTTCGACACATACGTTTGAGCATAGGCGTCGGAACGGGGGGGGGGGGGCTTTTTTACAAATATATACTTACAAATTATTCTACAGATATTCATGAAATACTATAAAAATGATTTTTAAATATTGCACCTGAATTAAATTGATTTACTTTAATCATTACCATTGATAAAACAGTTTTATTGTCTTTAAGGTTTACTTCATATTACCGTAATATTAGACATTCATTACAGATTCCGTAATACAAGTGAAAGGTATGAATTGACCATTGATTATATAAATACAATGTTAAATTGCATATAAAATCAAATGCAAACTAGAAAACATAATGACCGCAGATGATAGAAGTTTGGTTTCTACTGAGAATCAAATATAAACTAGAGAGAGTAACAACATAATGGCGGTAGTTGATAGAAGTTTGGTTTCTACTGAGAATCAAATAAAACCTAGAGCAGCTGACAACATAATGGCGACAGTTGATAGAAGTTTGGTTTCTACTGAGAATCAAATATAAACTAGAAAGACTGACAACATAATGACGAGAGTTGATAGAAGTTTGGTTTCTACTGAGACAGCTCCTCCCCTACCATCACTGCCAGCTGTAAAGAAAACAAAAACAGTCATAAAGAACTTTATTCGGTAATAACCAATATTTGCCCCCCAAATCAAACTTTGATGGAGATATATTTAATTAAGTTCTTAAACAGGGGAGTAAATTCTGATTTCAAAGCACTGAATATTTTCATAAGTAATGACGCCATATTTACGTAATGACGTCAGAAACATGACGTAAATTTAAGTTTTAATGAATTTTACAGAAAAATGTACATATTTCGTCGATATTTTGAGTTAAAGTCACCGAGCGCATGTGTGTTCAGGATCTATATTTTGATATAATGTGTAGAATGATAAAAGCAATAAAATATGTCAATATTGTTCCTGAACAAACTTGCGCTCTATACAATTTAAAGCTAAAATTGTTGAAATTTTGTCCATTTTATCCTCTTTCAGAAAAAGGATATAAAATCGGACTAGTTTGTGGCGTCATAAAAACGAAAATTGTGAATAAACTGCTTTCAGACTATGATATTTTCTGTTAATTTATATTTCTCATACAATTCATTGAATTCAGCACATTTCAAGAAGTTTTCAAAATTTGACTTTTGAAATTGACAAAATGGATTTCTGTTGATCATTTTAATAAAAATTAATGATAACACTGAATATATTAAAAAAAAAATAAAATAAAATCTAAATTTAGGAAAAAATGCTTACTTAGAGCGGTCACTGTTGTTGATTCTACAAAAGATACAAGTATTAAAAAGAAAATAAAATTGTTCATATAAAGTTTAAGTAAACAGCCATCACCGGAATATAAAAAAATAAGATTGTTTCTTTATAAAATGCAGAATGGAATCAATATTTAACAAGACAGTTGTGTTTTGTCTACATTCAATTATTTTGATATACAGTTTAATTGTACGTAATTCTTATAATTGTTTACGTAAAGATGCCTTTCACGCTTAGGTGCATTAATTTTAATTTTTTCGTCTGGAGCATAACCGGTAATTCAAAAGATATGTGGAGGTCAGTCGGGTTCGATCGCCGCTGGCCAGATTGCTCTTTCTGTAGAGCACCTGACCGTAGTTTCGCGAATCCAGGAATTCCTTTAGGGCGGGTGGGGTTGGGGGGCGCAGTAGAAGGCAGAGGGTCAGGTGGCTGTACTGAAGTCCCCAGTGGGTCTAAGGCAAGGTCTATTTTTGGGGTCCAGGGGCGAAGCCCCCTAAAGCTGACAAGTTTTTACAAATAAGAGATGTTTTTTCCTTGATTTTAGGATAATGGACATATTGATTTTACATGCACAAATTTCAAACGGGGGGTGTGGGGTGGGAATGCACGCTTTACATTTGGTGTCATGTCATGCACTGGAACTGACAGATGAGAGGCTTGCCAAAGATAATCCTGGGTTGGGGTGTTTGAGGGCCAAAGACCACTAAAGAGGGAGGAATTTTGTGGTAAGTCGGGTTCGATCGCCTATGGCCAGATAGCTCAGTCGGTAGAGCACCAAGGGACCGGGTTCGAAACCCGCTCTGGTTCGTTTTCTTCTCTCCCTTTACATTTTATTGCTTTTTAAAAAATGTATTTCATTAGATTCGTTTTTTTTCCTCTAATGATACACAATGCAATCAACCAACATCTTATGAAGATATACATTTTCACAGAGAATCACTTAAAATTTTAGATTTATTTTATCTTTAAGGCATACAATAATATAATTATGTGAATGTTTTAACGTTTAAAAAGAAAACAGTATTAAAGAATTACTCAAGTTTTACCTGCTGTTTTATGTGGTTTTGTGATGGAAGGATCTGTAAGAAATTATGTACAATACTTAAATAGAGAACTAAATATAATTTTTTATCACAATATGAAAAAAATCAGACTTCTTAGATCTGCACCGTATACACTCTGTGTATGTGTAATGAAAAGTGTATACGGCACGGATCTAAAAATCCTGATTTAAAGTAGATTGTGCTTAATAACTTTATAAAATAACTTTTTAACTAAATTAATGTCTTCTTGTAAAATCAAACCAATATCATTCTAAATTGAATTTTTACAACAAGCCCGTTATGCATAAATTATCCCATGTTTCCCACTATCGTTGATGTCCCTGGCATACTATACTAACTAGACAGTGATTCTTTATATTTCCATTTCATTGTGAAATAAAATTGTAGATTTAGACTTTAAAAATGTAGACATAGACATAAATTACACGAGGACTTCCAAGCCAATTTAAATAGTCCTCGCTCACTGACGTCAAACACATAGGCATTCACGATATTTACATGCATACTTGGACTACTTAGTTTCAGACACGGAGACAGATGCGCACGAGGTTTGCATGTATAGTAGGCCTCCTTAGCTCCTGACCTATCGCCGTGCCTAATTTTCATTCCGGCAGAATTATCAAGAAATAAACTCCGACAACTTTCAAAGAGTTATCACAAAGAAAAAAATAGAAATGGAAATATTTCAGCATAATTTTATACTTACCTATGACTGTAATATTTTGAGAATCAGTATTCTCAAGACCTTTAGTGGTATACTTTACTTTACACGCGTATGTTCCAGAATCTTCTAATGTAAGGTCTAATGAGACAAAAAAAGTTTGTTGCATTAAGAATTAATTTTAGATTTTTAGATGCACTTATTATGAAAAAGGGAACAAAAGCATCGCAATGTACCTGGAACTTGAAGTTCCAAGTAAGTCGTATTCTGTACAGTAATTGTCCCACACGTGTAGTTCATATTTAGCCATATTTTTTTACCGTTGTGACAATAGTCAGTGTTCCCAACTTTCCAATAGGCATCCACGTTTGTTATAATATCATCAGGTGGTAATTCCACGTCACATATTCCTCGAAAAGTGTCACCAATTTGATAGGGTCCATGGTGAAGAAATTGGAAACCAACACGGATATTGATCTGAGAGGTCACATCTAAAAATAAAACAAAATCAATCTTTTTGGTTCACAGAAAACCATCAATTTAAAACTTGATATGCGCAACATCTGACGATCTTTCGTCTAATGCAAAAATTTATTTATCAATGCGCTCATAAACCATTTTAATTTGAAATCTGCATTATGTTTTACACAATGATTGAATGGTAAGCTTATTTATGAATTCCGCTAAGAAATAATTTGTAAATATAATACAGAGCACCCAGACACATATAGCGCTATTTAATGAATACGCCAACAACTCTATACTCAGTAATGGCACTATACTCCTTGTCATGCATGGGGGAAATAATGGAAAATCCATCATCAATTCAGTGTAAATGTGTATCTTCTTGTTGACTTCATAAATACTGAATTCACGTAACAACCCAAAGAGTTTTTTGTCATAATCTAATAGGAAATGATCGCATTAAATGTCATATTAATGTTATTAATTTAAACTTATACTTACATATATTCATACTTTGAGCCAAAAATACAAAAACAGCGATAGCTTGCAGAAAGTCAAACATTGCCATGACCATTTACAAAGAAAGTTTTAATTTAAGCATAAGTTAACAAGCAGGAAATACGAAACCGAGGTGATGATTCATGGCAGGATGCTATTTGCCATAGTTTCTTGTAAAAAAAACTTATAAAAGTGCAAATTTTATAAGGTACAAAAGCTTTAAATGTTTTTATAATGGAGTGTACATTTTGCCACAAGAATGGAAATATGCAGTATAATCTTGTTAGCATTTTCTTTCTTGAAATAAAAAACTGCAATAATTTTTTCTTGTCTTCCTTTTAGGGAAAATTGTTTTTGGTCACAGTTGATTTTTATGCCCCCAGAGCGATGGATCGTAATCGCAACTTGTTTTCATCCTGTCTGTCTGTTTGTTTATCTGTTGTTAACTTTCACATTCTCCATAACTTTTGGACCATGAGAAATATAGACTTCATATTTAGTAAGTTTACTCCAATAATTGAGCTCTTCCACTTGACACGAAGATTAATGACCGTGTAAAACAGATTTTTCGAACAATTGTCATAACTTTTGAACCAAAAAAGATATAGACATTTTTATTTTATATGCTTACTACAATAATTAAACTCCTTAAAATGACACCAAGGTTTATGACTTTGTGTCCTTGACTGTGACCTATATGCAAAAAAAAAAACTTTTTCAAACCTTCGCCATAACATTGACGAATTAAAGACAAAGACCTCCTATTTAGTAAGCAAGTTTTTTTCAGAAACACCAGGTCAATGACCTTTCGACTTTGACTATGATCTATATTAAAAAATAGCTTTTTCGAACTTATTCTGGTGCATAGTGTTTCACAAACACATCTTGTTATTCCGAAAATTATCTTTTTATATGTTGATGCATGAATAGATAAGGTTTTTATCAAAAAGGAAATTTCATATTTGTGTATATCATTAATTACACTTTTTCTGCATTTTACTTTTCCCACCAGAAAATAACTGGAGTGAGTTAATGCATTTCAATCCATTTATTATTTTTTTTACTTCTAAAATCTAGACTGTGCAGTGGAAGTCCCAGTAGGCTAATTGATTCTTGGTGTTTTAACCAAGTCATTTTGTAACGTGAAGCGGTCGCCCATCCAAGGGTTAAAAAGGCTCACCATTGCTTAACTTGCCTGAAATAAAGGGAGACTACTACAAAACTAGAAAAGCTTCCTAGCGGAATGTATAAGTTTCCTATATACTGTCCGCTACACTTCCCCCCGCTCAGGGAAGCTTCGACCAGAAGCTAAGCATGAGTTCTCTCTGAGTGTCTGGGTCTCTACAGTTACAGCGCAACCAATGCCATTCCCGGACACGAAGTCCTAGCCTTGAAGCTTCCTGAAGCAGATCGGAACCTGACTTCAGATACGGCAACCCCTGCCGTCCACAAAGTTTGTATATGGACACTAAGTCCTATCTCTAAGACTTCCTGAAGCAGGACACCAGACACCAGAGTCACCACGCTGCCACCAGTTTTGTAACGTGAAGCGGTCACCCATCCAAGGGATAAACAGGCTCGCCGTTGCTTAACTTGACTGAAATAGAGGGAGCCTCTACCGCATCACTAGAAAAGCTAGCTTCCCTAGCGAGGCAGTATAAGTTTCCCATATACTGTCCGCTACAATTTTATTATTGTCATTGTAATTGATGATTAGAATTATTAACTATAAAATCAAATATTCTTAGGCCTATTGCAGTATTGTATGGAAAATTATTTACAGCTGATTTACAGTCTCGACTGCACAGTCTAGGGTCTTGTTTCGGCGATTAATTTTTAACTCATAGTATAATAACAATTATCATGCTAAGGATAAAAATTAATTACCGGAACAAGTGTCTGATCGTGTTTCAAACCATGATTTTGGAAAGCCAAATTTCTTTTATGAATAATGTGTATTTGTAAAATATATGCCGAATATATGTTTCTGACTTTCAACTAGTGTGGATAAAGTACTTGCATATTGATTTCCCTTTAGTAGAGAGGTAGGGGCCCATATTTTTTTGAGATGTAATACAATATAATCTTTTTCAGAAAAAATAGAAGAAAAATAAATGAGACCAATAAACATTTTTTCTAAATTTTATTTCAGGATTGAGTGATAAGGCCAAACATATGGATTTCAAGCACCTAATTGACTTCGATGTAAACAAACTTGAACGCCTTGCTGGATGGTCATGTATTTTTTGTATCGAAATGTTAAGTAACAGTAGTACTACAAGAGGTGAAAGTGAAACATCTGAAAAGTTTGTTTTGAATGAACGAAGCCAAACTAAAGGTAAGTAATTTTGGTAAGAATATATAGCAGAATTTAATACTGTTGCGCAACCTACAGTTTCGTACGAATAAGACAGGAAATGCCAGTCTATTTATCTGCAAAGATGATGATTTGACAACGAGGAGAAAAATCTGATAATCATAACCGGTACCATTACCAAACAATTAAAACGCAGAAATTACGATATATTTCGATTTTTCTTGCTTACCAAATGGATTTGTAAATATTCTTGACCATGCATACATGTAACTCAACGTTATCATGGTAGTATCGCTTCATTCATTTTTCAACTAATGTTACATGTATAGACTAGTACATATTTTACTCTTCATAATGTCGAAAAAATATAAATACATACATTTTTATTGATTATTCGGATCTCAAAAGTCTTTCCATGAAATGTAAATTAATAGTTCTCAGAGGGCAGCCAAAATTTCAAACACTGAAGCACCTGACTGTACACAGGGGCGTAGCCAGGGTACTTTTGATGTGGACGCCCGAATCAGCAGGGGGTTGGGGCCGCCTTAAGGCCCCCAATGGGTCCAGGGGGGCGACGCCCCCGGAAGCTAGTGAATTTTCGACGATTTCGATGTGCATATTCGACCCTCCTGATCGTATTTTTCTTATACTTTATGTTTGTTACGCAGCCATATACAAAATCTGTTCTGTGTTCGTACAAAATGCGGACAAACACTCAAAAATGAGAAAGAATCTGTCCAATATCCTTGAATGATGAACGCAGTAAAAACAATGTTAGACTGTTGAAGAGAAAAAATACATATGGTTATATAAAAAAGTAATGCACTTGGGAAAAACTCAGCAAGATACAATAGTAAACCACATCCCGGGAAAATGTAATGATTTCAGAGAAGTGTGCTATCGTATTTTCCCCTAAAACTGATTCTGTTAATCTTCATTTATTTTTTATCGATATTCTAAGTTTTTTCTTAGTATTTTTGTTTTGTTTTTGAAATTACTTATTTATTTATATATGTATTGCAAAATGATGTGAATGCTTTAAGAGCATATACAAGCATACATGGAAATTACGGCTCTCTCTCTACTTTTTTCCCAAAAATGATGTGGACGTTTGTGCGTAAACGTACGACTGGCTACGCGCCTGGTACAGAAACTACGAGGAGACGTTCACGTCAAAATTACGCCCTTGTGACATTATTGTAGACATTAACATTACATAAAACTTACCATGTTTATCAATACGCGTGTTTTTGCTGTGAAACCCTTCTAGATCTGTGTAATGATTGTGAGTTTTTAAACAAAATAATATTTTTTAATTCATAGGATTTTAATCCATAATTCATTACCATCTTCATGATCTCTTGCGTGAAAAGTATTCCCAAAGTATTACGTAGATATATGTAAGCCTTATTTCTTCTCATTCAAAAGTCATGGCCTTGTTTTTATGACGGACAGAGAGCTAGACAGACTGATAGATAAATGAGAATTAATACCTCCTCACCTCCACGATAGCGGTGGACAATAATGATAATATCACGAAATCACTTGCTAAATACGTTCGTGAAGTAAAAGTATTCAAAGGACATCCGAAGTGCAGTTCACTGTTTTTTATTTCTCAGTTAATTGAAAAATTGCATAAATTGTCAAATAAATTAATAGTTTTTAGAATACATGTACCTATGCCTAAAGGTCAAGTAATAGTACTTATCTGATCAAACTTTGTCATTAATAATGTCGTCGTTGGCTCTTCTTTTTCTCCAAAACAACTTGACCATTTTCAACCAAACTTGACACAGAATATCCTTTTGACAAGGAATATGAGTTTGTTCAAATGAAGCAATGCCTTTATTTAAAAAATGGGTTCGGTTATTTCCCAAAGAAAATCTGCGTAGATAGGAAACTTAAACGAAAACTCTCTGATACAATCTAGAATTAAATTATGACCACCCCTGATTAGGGTAGGGCTACCATGCATAGGCGATCACATTTTATGGGTACATATAAAAAAAATTATTCTCAAGTACAAGAAAGCTTTTATCCGTCATTTGTATCGAGGAAGCATCCCGACAGAGAAACACAACTGTAGTTTAATTTTTGTTATTTTAGTTATTACAGAGTACAAGTCTATTTACAGATTTAAAACAGCATTTCAGACAAAAAAAAAGCGTAAATAAAAAAAAATGTATTAAACAAACATGAAAATCACCGATCGTTTCATTTCATATTGAAATTAAAAAATAATAATAAGAAAAAAATATAAATTTTAATATTGTAAAGAGTATGCTTTTATTTAAAAATTCAAAACAGCACGTAGGCGAAAAAATATTACAGAAAACAAAGAAATAATATATAAATTTCAAATACATGTGTACATGCATGTATTACTCTGCGACCCAGACGGGAGAAATAAGAAAGTCTGCAAATAACCCTTGTCTCAACCCACTGTCCGGAGTTTGCGTATAGTCCATTATTTATACACTGAATTGACGACGGATTTTTTCCGTTATTTCCTGATCATGACAACGAGCACACGGCGGGTGTGACCGGTCGGCAGGGGATGCTCACTCCTCCATGGCACCTGATTCCACCTCTGATGTTTCGGAGGTCCGTGTTTGCTCTGCTCTTATTTTGTATATTGTTTAATGGACTTTGAGATTGAATACTGTTCGTTATCTCCATATCCTTTATGCATCTCTCTCCTACCCGTGGCTGCTTGATCACAAGGAGTGCCGTAATTTTGAATATTTGCGCCTTCATATTGTGATCTGATGTTCAGCTAATCGCATTGGAAATCAACAATCGACATGGCCAATAAACAAAAATATTTCGCATACCTTAATTGGATAATGAAATGTTTATTTATTCCTCATGTTTAACTGCAAGACATACGACAGCATTCCTTAACCAAAAAATAAAGGTATATGTACCAGGGGTGATCAAAAAGTTCGCGAACTAATTGAATAACTTCCATAAAAGAAACAATATTTGATTTCATTGTTAATTATATTTCAAATAAGTCCACTCCTATTTTAATGCACATCAACCACCGTTCTGCTCATGCGCGAATCACGTGATATGGGCGGTCACGTGACCCCCTCCGTAGCGTTCTGTCACAAAAGCTGAAAGATTTTTCTGAGTTTTATATGTCTTTCCATGTAAGTTAATATTTATAACAAGAACAGTTCATTTGTCAGAAATGGTCAAATCTAGGCAACAGAATGGTTGGGTATGATTATCCTTTCCAAAGATAAGCAATGCGACCATCAAAACCCAAATCTTCTGTCTCGGGAGAGACGTTTATTCAAGGTGGATATAGAATGGGTGCCTCCTTTTTATCATCTCTAATATATTTGAAATCTAAATTAAACGATATCTTAGGTATTTAATATTTATATTATTGTTAAAATATTCAGCTATTTTTCAAAGTGTAAATTGGAGGTCTTTGATAGCAAATTGCTTATTTAAAAACGCATCTCTTTTCAAACTTGCTTTAATTGCGCAACATAACAGGTATCATTTTTAACCATCTGCCTTACTTCACTAAAACGATCAATCCAGTTATTGATTGAATTTATAGGAAGTCATTTGCCTTAGTAAACTGTGTACAAATTATTTTATGCTACTGAAAAGGGATTTCTAAGATATACCATATATTGTACAGTCGTTTGTTGAACGAGTACGACTGAGACAACCATTTTTCGTCACAAGTGACCTACATACTGACTTCATTTTCACATTGTGACGTCACAAGCAAGGAGCAAAACTTTATTCAGCATATGCTATTTATAGAACTTGTGTATGGCTATGTGTGTACCAATTTTTTCTCTAATCTGAATTGCGGTTTTGTAGATATAGAGATTGTTCGCAAACTTTTTGATCACCCCTCGTACTAAGATTAGAAATAATTCAGCAAGAAGCTGAAGTATCACTATAACAAAAAGTGACTTACAGGTACTTAGGAAAATAACAAAAACTCAACCATACTCTAACTTTTCATGTCAAAATTAAAGTGTTTACGTATCACATCGCTACAAAGAGATATTGATATAGAAAATCTAATTAAGAGTTTATTGGATTGTCAGTGAAATAGACCAGGTATTGGGTGTTTTGTAATTAAGCAAAAGAAATCGTGGTTAAGTTATGACGTCATATTTTCATGATGGAAATCCTTCATGCCATATTCTTTCCTGGTCTTTTACACGTCATAAACTCAGCTAATATTTAAGCCAGTTTCAGAACTTTTTGAAAGCATTTAATTTTAGGGCACAATAAAGCTAAAACAATACCTACTTCTTAGCACTACATGTCCGTTAAGTGAATTGAATATGTAAATGATTTCTTAGTGGTATTCCGCGCAAAAGCCGCTAAAATTTGAAACCCTGTTGTTATTGAAATTGAATATCAATTGCAAATTTAACACCTTTTCTCCAGCTCATCAGGATCTAATTGTAACAACAAATAAGCGGTACATCTACCTGAGATTTATTCTAGCCTCTCATTGGTTGATTTCCAAAAAGGATCGCAAAATATTCTATATAATCTGGTTTGGTATGGGGACACACCCCCTTGACAACCAGCTGAACCATCTTTATCCATCAATTCCCTCATTTCCAGTCCTCGGGATTCATGGATAATTCCAGATTTAAAAAATGTACCTTTAACTTCAAACTATAGCTTCGCGAATTATAAAGCGTAAACTGACCAAAACCAGGTTATACTCGATAATCTGGCCAAGAATTAGAGTCATTCCTTATCTATCGCGAGTACCTCGCAGTTATCTTACTTACTACCGCTCTTTTTCGGGAGAGTCGAAAAAGCTCTAAATCTAGCGAGATTACTGAGACACATGGGATTGTTTACAGTGGTGACAATTGAATGATTGGAGCAATTTTATGCCGAAAGAACAATGTATTGCCAATTATTGAACTCCAAATAGTAGATTGTAAAATATGGAAAGTTTAGAATATTTTATCAGTTTTAAAATTTTACGATTTTCCATGAAATTAAATGAGGATAGCCCGCTTAGTTTAAAATATTGTAAAAATGTAAAATTTTATAATTAGATCCTCACAAAAAATTAATTAGGCTTGTTTAACGATTGTTAAGCAAGGTATTCCACCAGGATTTTTACCTATGTCCTTATAAATTCTAAAATGCTCAATCTCGCTTTGTATTCAATTGCACATTTTCCCCATCCAACAGACGTTTCCTACCTCCATCGCGAAAGAGTTTCGCTAAGTTAAATAATAACGATATCAAATATTGGTTACTAATGAAAAGGCCAATAGACAGCAGGAAGACAAAACCTCAAAAGATCACAAAGATATTGTATATCAGAAATTAACACAAATTTTCAATTATGTAATATCACTTCTGATCGCTAATGTGTATACTCAGAATGATTTTACAAAATAATTTTGTAAACGAATAATGACAAGATATGTGATTTTAAGACTTAAATGTTTTTGAAAAAGCAGCTTTCTCTCACTAAAAAAAACCTGGAATTCGATCTGTCGTGAGAAATTTTTGTTTAAAAATTGTTTAAATGTGTTGCAATGTCGTCCGGTTTGATGTTAATCAATTTGAAAAGATGTTTTTCCTTCCTTTTTTCCATGTTCCTTGGGTTAATAAGTACTGTAGACGTTCTTTTTTTCCACGGGGTTATAATTCCGCGGAATCTCAACATCTGTCTAATCCGCGAGTAGAAAATTCCGCGGATTTCCTAGACTGTCACTATATGCCTTACATTTATATCAAGTACGCTTGGACAAATTTCCTCGGAAAATTAAATACCACGCGGTATACCAAGTACTTCTACAGTATCTAAATCTATAGTATATCACTCAGCACTTCCTGTACAGGACTCCCGAAGTATCTCACTGCTGCTAATGTTTTCGTGAGAAGTGAGGAAACAAGCTTCTAAAACATTTTATGGGATTTGAATCGAATACCTGTTTGTTTCATATAACTTTTCTTGTGCAGGTTGTATTGATCAATCTTCTTCAAGAAGTCGTAAAAACAAAGATACAAATTAATTTTTATTACAAATTAAAAGCAAGCACTCCAAAACAAACATTACATATTTATGCATGTATGACATAAATATAATTGCATATTAGGTTCATGGAATAGTAAAAAAAAAAGTAAATAAAAATAGCACCTAAATTTTTTTATTACTTTGATCATTAAGTTAAAGGAGTTTAATTGTTTTAGAGGTTTACTTTATATTGACCGAAAAACAAATCATAAGGTATGAATTGACCATATATTATATAAATATAATGTACAGTCGCATATAAAATTAAATATAAACTAGAAAGGCTGACAACATAATGGCGATAGCTGATAGAAGTTTGGTTTTTCCTGAGAATCAAATATAAACTAGAGAGGCTGACAACATAATGGCGATAGTTGATAGAAGTTTGGTTTTTCCTGAGAATCAAATATAAACTAGAGAGGCTGACAACATAATGGCGATAGTTGATAGAAGTTTGGGTTTAACTGAGGCAGCTCCTCCTGTGTTATCCCTGCCACCTGTAAAGAAAACAAAATATGTCATAGATTTAATAAAAGTACGTCACTTTTTAAAGTGACAAAATATTATATATATTTCTGTTGATCATTGAAATAAAGATAAATGATAACACTGACTATATTAAAATAAAAATAAAAGAAATTCTAAATTAAGAAAAAAAAATCAAAAGAGATGCTTACTAAGAGTCGTTACGGTTGTTGATTCTACAAAAGATTCAAACATTAGATAATTACATAAAATGTTCGTATAACCACCGGAATATAAAAATAAGATTTTTCCCCCCTCAAATCAGAGAGGGATTAATAATAAATAACTAGTTGTTTTTTTGTTTTTGGTAAAATTCTAAGATTTATTTTATCTTTAAGGCATATTTATTGAAATATAATGATAATATAATGATGGAAACATTGTTAAGATTAAAAGGAAACAATGTTCAAGAAATAACCCAGTATATTACCTGGTGTTGTGATAGAAGGATCTGTAAGAAAAGAAAGAATTATTATAGTTGATCGTATTATACTTAAATTGAGAACATAAATAGAGAACTAAAGATGTTTCATAACAATCTAATTAAAATAAGAATTTTTAGATCCGCGCCGTATACACCCTGTATGTGTGTAATGCAGAGTGTGTACGGCTCGGATCTAAGAATTCTGAATTTAATTAGAGTGTGTTTAATAACAACGTCATACTATATGTTTTAAACTAAATTATTGTCTTTTTGTAAAATCAAATGATAAATATTATTCTAAAATTGAATTTATACGACAAAAGACGTAAGAATTACTAAAATTAGAAATTATTTTTATTACATATTATTTCAGCATAATTCAATACTTACCTATGACTGTAATATTTTCAGAAAAAGCTGACGTGATACCTTTAATATCATGCTTTACTTTACAAGCGTATGTACCAGCATCTTCTAGTGTCAGGTCTAATGAGAGAAAGTGTTTGTTGCATTAGAAATTATATTAGATGCACTTGTTATGAAAAAATGCAATGGAACAGAAGCATTGCAGTGTACCTGGAACTCTAAGTTCGAAGTAAGTCGTATTCTGTACCGTAGTTGCATTACACGTATAGTTCAAATTTAGCCATATTTTTTGACCGTTGTGACAATAGTCAGTATTCTTAACTATCCAATAGACGTCCACATTCGTTATATTATCATCAGGGAATATTTCCACGTCACATATTCCTCGATAAGTCTCACCGATCCGATAGGGTCCAAAGTGAAGATTTAATCTTTGACCAATACTGATCTGAAACTCCGCATCTAAAAATAAAAAAAATCAATCTTTTTCGTTCACAGATACATGTAGCCATCTACTTAATTGAGTGTCTCAGAGAAGACAATGCAAAATAGCAAAAAATGTTCCACAAGCTTACATCTCAAATATTTTAAAACGGGTATAGAACTGGAAGAGCATCCCAAGGAAGTCCAAATTTTGAATGCAATACTTGATATTGCGATAAATTCAATGTGATGATCATGAATAAAACATGAAGTGGAAGGCCTGAAATCTAATCGGTGTCCGATTTGACATAGTTAGCTAGGCTCAAAAAGAATTTATAATTGGATTTTACGAGAAGCGCTGACTTTTACAGTTGACGAATTACTCTTACATAAGGACAGTGTATGGAAGTTCTTTTACGATATAAATATTTAGCTTAACATTTAATCAAACGAAAATAACGGGTTATTTCAATGCACATATAAGTTGTCCTTCAAGAAAACGACAACCACCCTACCCTTAACCCCAGGTCTTCACATGTAAATGCCCCTCACACCATACCTATGACCACAAGAAACTTAGAAAGGTTTTCTTACGTATTATCAATTCTGTACTTCCGTACATGATAGAAGTTTAAATGTCCATGTAAACCGTGAACTGTAGAAGTCCATCCCTACTAATGTGTTCGAAACCTTTTATTTTTCGGTGTTCTGCACATTATAACACCCGATGAGTTCAGAGTAGCTCTGACAGTGGCTCTGGCGAGAGCTAGCGAGACTTCAGCGAGATAGGGTAAATTATTCACGGAAATGTGGCTAGGAAGTGACTCCTCACGTAAGACATGTGAACAGAAAAGTTATGTTGCGTTTAGTTTTCACCACCCTATAATATAATTCTGTAGAAATGTACTTCAATCGATCTTTCTTGAATCCATTCAAGTTTAAATTATTTTTAAGTATTCCCTATGATACAATTTTCTGCTGTCATGAATTAAAATTTCTTTTTGACAAATATTTTGCATGGGAACCGGGACTATATTTTCTAGCGTCAGATTAGCAAATGAGGCACCAATGTGACTTTAACTGACAAATCAGATGAATGAGAATAGCATTATGGGTTACTATACGAATACTACAGGAATTTTACGCTTGATAAATTCCTTTATTGTACTATCGGTGAATACAATTGCCAGGTGGATTCCCTGGCCGACACACGTGATCACGAGTACAGTTATGTAAAAATGTTTTGTCCATTTAAATGCATACGAGAAGCTGTTCGTTTTCCTTACCCTTGAAGTGCTGGTTTTCTGAACTTGACACGAACTACGTATACATTTTATTAAACATATTTGTCTCTAGTTAATAACAAATTAAAAACGCCCGTAATGTTTTTCATAGTTTCTAATGTTTGCATTTTGTTCATAAGAACATTTTTTTATTTTGCACTCCATTGACATGATCATAGTTTGACCTAGGCCTGAACCACGCGTTCGAAGTAACATGTAAGCATGTATTTGGCGTAAACGTATTCAACCAACAATTAATTGGTCAGTTGCTCGTGGTAAGATCCTCTGTGCGCATTAATAGCAATAGCCATATAAGGCAAACAAAGGTTTGTCAGTGTAGATGATATTACACATTTTTTTTACCAGCTTATCGGTCGCTAGTGAGCTGTAATTTTTTGCAGTTAACTATAAGATGTATTAATTGTTATTTAACCCCCCCCCTTTAAACCACCCATTTCTGTTGAAAATCATGAAAGTCTTTCAGAAAGGTGTGGAACACACATTTTTTACAGGACATGTTTTCAGAAGAAACAGACTATAGTAATTTCCTGTTTACTGCTAATTTCATTTATAAAACCGGATCTACCCTATAACCTTTGAATAGGTAAACCTTAACCACGTGTCTTGAATTTAAATCACAATAACATTAGTAGGGGTGAAGTCAGTGCTTCTCGTAAAAGTCCATTACTAATCCTTGGAAATGGACATGTTTCAAAAACTAACCATATACCTTCTTAAGGAGACATGGCATGATATGCTAATTCATGAATGCCCCAAAGAAATAATTTATAAATACAATACAGGGCACCCAAACACATGTAGCGATATTTCATGATTACGATAAAAAATCTATATACTCAGTAATGACGCTTAATTTTGAATGCTCCAAATTATGTACAGGTATAGTATTTATCCTAGTGATTTATCTTGAATATGTAGGCCCGGGGCCTGTTTTACAAAGGGACGTACGACTTAAGACCATCTTTTTAAAGGAAATGTGGTAAGATATTTTTACACAAATAATTTTGAAGTAGAATTTTAATTTGCAAAATTTTACAATCATCTGGAGTTTTTTGTCTTAGTCGTAAGTTCTTTTGTAAAACGGACCCCATATTTAACGTTCGAGGAAAGCCTCGTAGGGTATAGTTAAGATGTAACATCAATGCATGGTTGGTCCAGGGAGAGCTTATAGTTACTTTGGAGTAGACCTGTTCCTCAAACTTTAACCGGGACGTTGACCTTTACGCTGACGCGGGAGGGGGGGGGGGTTGTATAAAGTCATCTCAACTTTTTTGTGGTGAGCTGAAAAAGGGGCCTTCAGGAAAAAATGTATAAAATGATTAAACGAATTGATGAAATCTTTTCTGCGAATTTTATTCGTTACAACAGATTTACGGACTGAATTCGTTGTTACATTATTTTTTAATTACCTGAAATGAATTCACTAATTAGACAATTCACCTGAAAAAAAAAATTCCAAAATATATTTGATATGTCTTCAACGGGCTTTTAAAAAGGACCTCTCTCTGTATATATACACACACTGTTTGTAATTTTGAACTTTTTCAATTTAACCTCAGTTCTAGCTAGCAAAAACTTCGTACATCGGCCTATTACGTATAATGAAACAAATGGAGATAACAAACAGTATTCAAGATCAAAAGTCCATAAAACAATATACAAATTTGGACCGAAACAAACACGGACGTCCAAAACATCGGAGACGGGATTAGTTGCTATGGAGGAATGGGCATCCTCTACCGACTGGTCACACCTGTTGTGTGCTCCTTGTCATGATTGGTGAAATATTGGAAAAATCCGTCGTCAATTCAGAAAAATGTGTATCTTCTTTTAGCCTTCATGAATACTGAATAATAATTCACTTAACTAGAGAGAGAATAAAAAGCTACTAAAACATTATTTTGCATTATCCGAGTTCATAATTAAGCGTAAGAAATGATTGTCATCAAATGTCATATTGAAATATTATTAATTTTCTACTCACTTAAATTCGTTGTATGTGCCAAAAATACAAAAAACAGCGATAGCTTGCAGAAAGGAAAGCATGTCTATGACCATCTACAAATAAATTTGAATTTAAGCATTAGTAAACAAATAGAAAATACGAAAACCTGGTCATGATTCATGACAAGATGCTATTTGCCATAACGTATTGTAAAAAACCTTATAAAAGTATAAAGTATAATAGCTTAAATTGTTTCTTAATGGAGAGTTCATTTTGCCAGAAGAGTTTGAAATATGCATTAAAGTTTTGTAAACACTTCTTTCTTATAATAAAAAAAAAAATACTGCAATTAGTTTTTTTTATGGTAGAATAACCTCGTCGTCCTTTTGGGAAAACTTGTTTTCGGTCACAGTTAATTTTTATGCGCCCGGATCAATGGATCGTGGCTGTAGGCCTTTGTTTTGGTGATAAATTAAAAACTTATTGTAAAATAATTATACTTAGGACAATTTTTTTTACCGAACAATTGCCTGTGTTTTGAACCATGATTTTGGATAGCAAAATTTCTTTTTATTAATCAAGTTAATAGATGGTTTTCTTATGATATATTTTGCCTCGGAGTTATTCCCATTAGCCTCCATCTTGTACGGCAAAGCAGTGAATTTTCCTCTTTGAGCAACCAATTTTTAACATGCATGCCAGAAATATATGGGGTGAAATATTTACAATCTTAAGATTATGAATAAATAGAGGCTTTAACAAACGTGTTTGTATACTGAAAGGAAAAAGAAACGCAGGGTAAACTTTTGAGGTGAATCAAAATTACTTTTCTTTTAATTTCTTTCCGTATTCTTATTTTACTTTTAAGATCATCTTTCAAAAAAGATATAACCAAAATCCCATTTGATTTTGTTTGATAATTTTTGAGTTATTGAAACTTATATGACGATACCCCCCCCCCCCAAAAGTGAAAATCGAAAACTCTCATTTTCTTCAATGTCTCTTCCACGCATCTGTCAGAGCCTTATTTCTCCTTTGCATGGAATTCATGAGAGTGTTTATCTTTCAAAGCCTGGCTATATTGGGCATGGGTGACCACGCCAAAAAATTAGTCAAACGACGCGCGCCTGCGCCAGTGAAAGGAACACACAGTAAATTGACCGGCTCAAAAAAACCAAATTGCAGAATTGTTTTGTTTTATTTGTCGTGTGAATGTAATAATTATAACAGTCTAGTGTACATAAGGCGGTTTCTGTGGTAGTAAGGTGGCGATGTTAGAGATGGCAGGATGAATAACCCGCCAGTAACATGACTCTGTTTCGCGTTAACGTCATCGTCACGTTTGATTGAAAACTATTTCAGACCCGCTCTGACAATGGGTAACAAGTTTTATGGGAGAAATTTTACAAGAAACTGTTTAGTTATACATTGTTGTTATTTTTATTAATTGGGCAATTTTAAAACCAGACCCCATGGAACTTCCGTAAACTGTAACAAGATTACAAGAAATTCGAATAGTCTGTAAATATTGAAAAACGATGTGTATACCTTAGGTGCAGCAAATGGTGCAACAAGATTTGATGACAAACTTGTCATCAAATTGCACGTGTTTTGGGCTTTTTAGTGTTTTCCCTAAGTGACGTCATACATTTCACGGTTGAGTAATTCTGAACACTGATTTTACTGCATAATAACTTAATTTCTCATCTGATCAAAATTCGTAATTTTCGGCCATGCGGTCAAAAATATATCGAATATTATGCTACTCTGCGATTCTTTTTCCTTTCAGTATAATTATAAGAAAAATAGTGTTTTACTTCATATTCAAATTCTTTACTTTACTTACTTTAAGTCAAGATATACCGTATGCTGAATATATGTTTCTGACTTTCAACTGGTTTGGATATAGTACTTGTATATTGATCAGACCCTGGAAATGTTTGTCTTTTGTTGTATTTGATATTCCTGCAGTGTTCCATACTTAATACTTATCATCTTTGTCGGCAGACATTCCACACACCGACACTGCGAGATGTGTATAGATCTAAATATCTGATTTACCAACGAGAAAAAGATATGTTAGTAATATACTGTACCATTACTAAATAATCAAAACATGAACACATTACGACATATTTCTAGTTTTCTTGCTTACCGTATGAATTTGTTAATATTCATGACCATGAATTCGTAAATATATGCATACCCATCTCTCAAAGTAATCTCACTGCATTCATATTTTTAACTAATGTGATCAACTATATTTTTTTACTCTTCATAATGTCCAAAAATATAAGTACATACCCTTTTTATTGATAATCATTCAGACACAACAGCAATAACAATGAAAGGAATAAATCTCAGAGGGCCTTACATAGCATCTCTGCGCACAGAAACTAGGAGGAGCCGTTCACGTTAAAATTAGGCTACTGTGACAGCGCTTTAGAAATTCATGTTACAGAAAAAACTACCATATAAATACGCATGTTTTTTGCTGTGAAACATTTTTTATGTAATGATTGAGATTTTTAGAATTTGTAAAAGATTGGAATGTTTAATCAAAATTCCTTTTTTTTATTTCAGTCTCAAAACTTATTGAGATGTACAATTTTTTAAACGCTATTTTTTGTTAAATTCTTTAGTTTTTTGCTCTAGGATTCATTACTATTTTCATGATCTTTTGCGTGAAAATTATTCCTTAAGGTTGCTCTTCAAAAATTCCTTGTCCATTTATAAAAAAAAACTGTTTGGTTGCCCTCTTCCGAACGATTGAATAAAATGGTCCGATTCAAAACTTTTTTTCTGCATTCCTGGATGTTTTATCTTTTTATTCCACAAAGCCCGTCAATAAAATCTGCATAAAAAAGATTTTCTTACCATCCTACTGACCCAATAATTTTACTCTGAGTTGGGAGAGGGCAAACAAACATTGTATAGACCACAAGTTTTGTCACAAGTAATTTATATACTAGTATGTGAAATATAAATGCCCTACTTCAAAAGTCATGCCCTAGGTTAAAGTTTTGGTGACGGGCGGACAGCTAGACAGACAGACAGCTTGACAGACGGACAAACGAATGAGATTTAATGCCCTTCGCTTCCACGATGGGTTGGAAAATAATGATGATGTCATATGTAATCACTTGCTCAATTCGTTTTCCTGAAGTAAAATTATTTAAATGACATCCGAAGTGCAATCAACTGATATATCTGTTTCAGTTGAAAGTTGCATGAATTTGCAAATAAATTAAAAGTTTTTAGAATACCTGTGCCTTATTAAATATCAAGTACTAGTGTACTTTTCCGATAAAATTATGCTCGTTGCATTGTCTGACGTCATTGTTGTCGACGTTGGCCCATCTTCTCCAGAATGACTTGACCACTTTCAACAAAACTTGACACGGGGTATCCTTTGGTCAAGGAATTTAGGTTTGTTCAAGTAAAAAAAACAACGATGGGTTCGGTTAGTTAAAAAAATCTTTTCCCTCAAAATATCTGTGTCGATATTATGACTGAATCAATGAAACATAGATTGATTTATGTATGCACAAACTACATGAGCCATAATTTATTTCAAATATACATGAAGATGGGATGTAGAATACCTTAAAACCTTGAAAATAAACTGTGACTTATTTTCAGTTTTGGTAAGAAAGTGGAGGCCAATTTTCAAAACCGTCTTATTTTCAAATCGCGGCTTATTATCAATACAGAAAACCGGCAAGCAACGAGAACATAATCACAACTTTTTATCAATAAAATAAATGGTAATCTACAGATTGAGAAAAACTTGCTCGTTCTAAAAACAGAATATCCAGATTAACTTCCGTAAGAGTTAAATGAATAGTGTTCAAGTATCGTAATTCTGTGCCGTTTTAAAAACGATGAGCTTTTAGCAGTGGAGACTATACTAAATGTACATCGTGAAGTTACGGAAAATTGATGACCGACTTATTTTCAAAACAGGCTTATTTTCAAATAATTTTCAATGCAAGAAATAGGTGGCTAACTTTCAAAACCGGCTTATTATCAAATCCGTCTTATTTTCAAGGTTTTAGGGTATGTCTTAACGCTTTGTTAAAAATCTTGAAATTCTAATTCAGCTGTTAATATGCATTTACAGTATTGCAGTTTTGTATAATCAACGTAAGAATTCGTAATGCTAATTGTTCGAAATAGAGATATATAAAATCTTTTATTCCATGTTTACCCCTTATCCCGTTGATGAAACAATTGGAGATAATGAACAGTATTCAAGATCAAAAGTCCACATTAATCATTGGATATATTTTATATCCTACAGTTTTGACGTCTCAGTATGTTTAGCGTTAGAGAAATTATGTATTTTGTAAATGTAAAACATTGATAGTAATGTATAAAACCTGGGATAAAAAGCTTCTCCAATGAATCGTTGTTTGATATGATTATCATCCGACCCAACGTGTTTTTTTTTAAATAAGAAAACGTGAATTTTCATAGAAAGCATCCATTAATCACCATGTTAAGGTCAGTCGATCGACATTTGTGTCAATTGTATATGCATTTTCCTTTCTCAGACCAAGGAGCACATGGCAAGCGTAACCTGCGGATAGGGGCTGGTTGTTCCTTAGTTGCACCTGATCCCAGTTTTTGATTCTTTGCTCTGCTTCTGAATTGTGTTATTTTAATGGACATTTAGTATTCACGATCTCCGGGTTTGATTTCAAATTTTATTAAATATGAATTGCTGTTTTTATTTTGAAATAAGATTTACATGTTTATGCATTAGTTTTTTATTTTATCTTATATACGTTTAAAAGAGTTGCTTAAAATACTTCATGCTATTAAGTACATTACTCGCGGATTATTGCTTTTTTTAATGCAAAATGGAATCAGAATATCTGAGGCATAATAGTATTAAAGAATTAAGAATCGATGAATAGTGAGACATGGAATTTGTTCTGTTGTCATTTAAATTGGAATATCAATTGGAAATTTAATGAACACATTTTGAAAGGCTCAATGGCAATTAATAGTAGCAACAAATTATAATTAGCGGTACATTACTTTGAGATCTAATTAAGTTTTTTTCATATTTTCATTTTATTTCCGTTTTTCCTTATAGTCTAAACAGACTTACACAGATTACATTTTGATGTTATGATTGCTGATTACAAAACATTATTAGTCACACAATACTAATGTACGCTTAACTCAGGTTCAAGGATATTGGAATAATAGAGTAGTAATTTACACGAAACTGACAGAATTGATTTTCTTGGAAAGTGAAATTTAATTTGACATTACCGAATGACATAACGTAGGTTATAACCCTTTCCTTCTTACCCGGTGCCACTTCTATTAAGTTATGTTCTTATTTGGTCAAAACTGGCTTTCGGGGTCATAAAATTGATTTAACAAGAATTTACTAGTGGATAAAAAAACTATAGAAATGTTTTCGAAATCCCTTGATTTTTAAACTAGCTATAAGAAACAATTGAAAAGAAATCTGAAACGGAATTGTTGTACATCTCCAATAAAAGGAAAAAAAAAATAAAATGAAAAAAGGAAATAAAATAGAAAAGGTGAAAAATACATAAATACAAGTAATACCTTTCCAATTGTACGTGTTTTAAAGGTCCATGTTCACTCCGTCCAAATTGATAATGTTTCAATTGACCAAATCTGATAGTGATCTTTTTCTTCATATTTCATTGATATGCTTCAGCTGAGTTTGTTCTATGTTATATAATGAGTGCTAAAATCTAATTGATTTAGACGCATTTAACAAACTGTATTGTTATACCCTTAGAAATGTATTTAAGGAATCACTGTCTAGTTAGGAGGGTATGTCAGGGGCATCAACAATAGTGGGAAACATGGGATAATTTGCATAACGGGCGAAGCCCGTTATGCAAATTATCCCATGTTTCCCACTATTGTTGATGCCCCTGACATACCCTCCTAACTAGACAGTGATAACATAATGGCGATAGCTGATAGAGGTTTGGTTTCTACTGAGGCCGCTCCTCCTGTGTCATCTCTGCCACCTGTAAAGAAAACAAAACCTATGTCATAAATTTAATAAAGGTACGTCACTTTTTAAAGTGACAAAATATATATTTCTGTTGATCATTTAAATTACGATTAATGATAGCATTGAAAATATTCAAATAAAAATTGAAAAAATTCTAAATTAAGTAAAAACTAATAAGAAGATTTATAAGCTTACTTAGAGTCGTTACTGTTGTTGATTCTAAAAAAAGGTACAAATATTAGAATATTGATAAAATTGTTCATATAACCACCGTTATTATAAAAAATAAG